>NC_134239.1:32773010-33073010 GCF_965152275.1 Natator depressus | reverse complement strand
CCACCACCTTTGTGGGGTAGGTTTGTCTTATAGCGGTTTTAGAAATAACCTCTCTCAGTCTCCATTTATTTAAGACTGTAGTTTTCAAAAGTGGCTCCTGATTTAGGTGCATCCATTTTTCAAGGGTCTGAGTTGAGCACCCAAAAGTGAAGGCACCCAAAATCAGTCAGTGCTTAGAATACTGTAGACTGAGTGATTTGTGCAAAGCCACGGAGCAAAGGCAAGGCAGAGCACACAAATGAGTAGAATCAAGTCCCCTGCTCTTCTCCATCATCTGTCTAGTTGTCTATCAGCTATAAATTAATACTTACCAGCATAATATTTGAGCACCTCTAACCTCTCCTCCATGCTCCTTTCCAGAAATAAGAAAAATAGTCCAACAACATGTGGGTATCTTGTGCTATGTTATCAGCTCCAATTTATTCTTTTACCTGATTCAGTGAGGTGATGACATTTTCACCAGAACATCCTGGTTGCCCCATATGAGAGCCTGAAAGTAGCCTTAATCTAGTGTTAATTCACAGGGACATAGAACAAGAAAGAGGATAAACAAACTGTAATTTAAGCCAGGTAGTGTTATCTGTCTGAGTCAAGTGGGTACAGAATATATGCCCTGAGATATAAATAAGTCATTCCCCAAGTTTTCAGGTGCCATCACACACCACCAGAGCCACCACCACCAGGGCCCTGGGCTGGGACCCAGTGGAGAGCGAGGGCCTGGGTGGCCCTATACCAGTTGCCACCCTCCCCGCCCAGGGAGCAGCCCACTTCCCCGACTCTGACCATTAGGCCATACAGCCCTAGTAAGAGGGCAATTGTATTGACTCTGGCTCCCTGGCCACACAACCATGTTGAGGTGGTCAGCCATACTGACTGTGGCCACTAGGCCATACAGCCCGAGTGAGAGAGTGATTCTATTGACTTCAGCCATCAGACTGTACTGACCTGACAGCAAGGGTGACCATATTGACTCTGGCCATTGAGCCATACCGCTCTGACATCATGGGTACCTAGACTCTGGTTATTAGGCCATACAGCCCTGACGACAAGGGTGACCATATTGACTCTGGCCTTTGGGCCGTACTGCCCTGAGGGCTAAGGGCAGACTGGCGGACTTAACCGTGGGGCCATGACGCCCTTGCCCTGCCCCAAGGGGGGACGGGGGGTACTTGCTCCACAACACTGCAATTTAATCTCATCAAATCAAATAAAAAACCCAAGAACCACCCACTAAACGAATAATCAAAGAACCCTTGTAAGCACTGGTTAGGCTGGCAACCACCAGTAACTACTGAGGACCATGGACACTCAGCTATGCAACACACCTAGCTTGAGTGTTCCTGGTCCCCCACTCCATTAGCCTGTTTATCCACCTGTGGGAATTGTGCCCCTAACTACCTTAGGCTGTTTTGAAATCCCCAGCCATAATGCCTACCACCAAGAAGCCTAATACCTGGCTGATTCTCTAGGGACTACAATAACACAACAATAATAATGTTATCCGAAGAAATTCAGTGAGAATCTTAGTATTGCCATCCCTAAGCATTCAAAAAATAGTCAGGCCTCAAATAAATCATGAGATTGGCTTAAAATTAGAGCTGTCGATTAATCACAGTTAACTCACACCATTAACTCAAAAACATTAATTGCGATTAAAAAAATTAATCGCAGTTTGAATCACACTGTTAAACAATAAAATACCAATTGAAATTTATTAAATATTTTGGATGTTTTTCTACATTTTTCAAATATTTTGCTTTCCATTACAACACAGAATACAAAGTGTACAGTGCTCACTTTATATTATTTTTATTACAAATATTTGGACTGCAAAAATGACAAAATAAATAGTATTTTTCAATTAATCTCATACAAGTACTGTAGTACAATCTCTTTATCGTGAAAGTGCTACTTACAAATGTAGATTTTTTTTTGTTACATAACTCCACTGAAAAACAAAACAATGTAAAACTTTAGCGCCTACAAATCCATTCAGCCCTATTTCTTGTTCAGCCAATCACTAAGCCCTGGTCTACACTAGGAGTTGAGGTTGAATTTAGCAGCGTTAAATCAATTTAACCCTGCACCCATCCACACAACAAAGCCCTTTTTTTTTGACTTAAAGGGCTCTTAAAATCAATTTCCTTACTCCACCACCGACAAGGGAATTAGTGCTGAAATCGGCCTTGCTGAGTCGAATTTGGGGTACAGTGGAGACAATTAGACCGTATTGGCCTCCGTGAGCTATCCCAGAGTGTGACCGCTCTGGACAGCACTCTCAACTCAGATGCACTGGCCAGGTAGACAGGAAAAGGCCTGCGAACTTTTGAATTTCAATTTCCTGTTTGGCCAGTGTGGCAAGCTGCAGGTGACCATGCAGAGCTCATCAGCAGAGGTGACCATGATGGAGTCCCAGAATCGCAAAAGAGCTCCAGCATGGACTGAACTGGAGGTACGGGATCTGATAGCTGTACGGGGAGAGGAATCCATGCTATCAGAACTCCGTTCCAGTTTTCGAAATGCCAAAACATTTGTCAAAATCTCCCAGGGCATGAAGGACAGAGGCCATAACAGGGACCCGAAGCAGTGCTGTGTGAAACTTAAGGAGCTGATGCAAGCCTACCAGAAAACCAGAGAGGCGAACGGCCACTCCGGGTCAGAGCCCAAAACATGCCGCTTCTATGATGAGCTGCATGCTATTTTAGGGGGTTCAGCCACCACTACCCCAGCTGTGTTGTTTGACTCCTTCAATGGAGATGGAGTCAACACGGAAGCAGGTTTTGGGGACGAGGAAGATGATGATGATGAGGTTGTAGATAGCTCACAGCAAGCAAGCAGAGAAACCGTTTTCCCCGACAGCCAGGACCTGTTTCTCACCCTGGACCTGGAGACAGTCCCCCCCAAACCCACCCAAGGCTGCCTCCCGGACCCACCAGGTGGAGAAGGGACCTCTGGTGAGTGTACCTTTTAAAATACTATACATGGGTTAAAAGCAAGTATGTTTAATGATTAATTTGCCCTGGCATTCACAGCTCTCCTGGATGTACTCCCAAAGCCTTTGCAAAAGGTTTCTGGGGAGGGCAGCCTTATTCCAACCACCATGGTAGGACACTTTACCACACCAGCCAGTAGCACATACTTGGGAATCATTGTAGAACAAAGCATTGCAGTGTATGTTTGCTGGCATTCAAACAACATCCGTTCTTTATCTCTCTGTGTTATCCTCAGGAGAGTGATATCATTCATGGTCACCTGGTTGAAATTGGGTACTTTTCTTAAGGGAACATTCAGAGGTGCCCGTTCCTGCTGGGCTGTTTGCCTGTGGCTCACAGAGCACAGATGAATGCATGGAGGCAGACAATGTCAGAGTGCAGGAAAGCACAAAATGACCGGGAGGAGAGGTGGCGGGCTGAAGAGAGTAAGTGGTGGGCTGAAGAGAGGGCTGAAGCTGAAAGGTGGCGGCAGCATGATGAGAGGAGGCAGGACTCAATGCTGAGGCTGCTGGAGGATCAAACTAATATGATCCAGCGTATGGTTGAGCTGCAGGAAAGGCAGCTGGAGCACAGACCGCCGCTACTGCCCCTGTGTAACCAACCGCCCTCCTCCCCAAGTTCCATAACCTCCTCACCCAGATGCCCAAGAACGCGGTGGGGGGGCCTCCAGCCACCCGGCCACTCCACCCCAGAGGATTGCCAAAGCAACAGAAGGCTGGCATTCAATAAGTTTTAAAGTTTTAAACTTTTAAAGTGCTGTGTGGCCTTGTCCTTGCCTCCTCCACCACCCCTCCCAGTGCTTCTCTCCTCCACCACCCCTCCTGTGCTACCTTGGTAGTTATCCCCCTATTTGTGTGATGAATTAATAAAGAATGCATGAATGTGAAGCAACAATGACTTTATTGCCTCTGCAAGCGGTGATTGAAGGGAGAAGGGGAAGGTGGTTAGCTTACAGGGAAGTAGAGTGAACCAAAGGGCGGGGAGTTTCATCAAGGAGAAACAAACAGAACTTTCACACCGTAGCCTGTCCAGTCATGAAACTGGTTTTCAAAGCTTCTCTGATGCGCACCGCGCCCTCCTGTGCTCTTCTAACTGCCCTGGGGTCTGGCTGCTCAAAATCGGCCATCAGACGATTTGCCTCAACCTCCCACCCCGCCATAAACGTCTCCCCCTTATTCTCACAGATATTGTGGAGCACATCGCAAGCAGTAATAACAGTGGGAATATTGGTTTTGCTGAGGGCTAACCGAATCAGTAAACTGCGCCACCGCGCTTTTAAATGTCCAAATGCACATTCTACCACCATTCTGCACTTGCTCAGCCTGTAGTTGAACAGCTCCTGACTACTGTCCAGGCTGCCTGTGTATGGCTTCATGAGCCATGGCATTAAGGGGTAGGCTGGCTCCCCCAGGATAACTATAGGCATTTCAACATCCCCAACGGTTATTTTCTGGTCTGGGAAGAAAGTCCCTTCTTGCACCTTTTGAAACAGACCAGAGTTCCTGAATATGCGAGCGTCATGTACCTTTCCCGGCCATCCCACGTTGATGTTGGTGAAACGTCCCTTGTGATCCACCAGTGCTTGCAGCACTATTGAAAAGTACCCCTTGCGGTTTATGTACTCGCCGGCTTGGTGCTCCGGTGCCAAGATAGGGATATGGGTTCCGTCTATGGCCCCACCACAGTTAGGAAATCCCATTGCAGCAAAGCCATCCACTATGACCTGCACATTTCCCAGGGTCACTACCCTTGATATCAGCAGATCTTTGATTGCGTTGGCTACTTGCATCACAGCAGCCCCCACAGTAGATTTGCCCACTCCAAATTGATTCCTGACTGACCAGTAGCTGTCTGGCGTTGCAAGCTTCCACAGGGCTATTGCCACTCGCTTCTCAGCTGTGAGGGCTGCTCTCATCTTGGTATTATTGCAGCTCAGGGCAGGGGAAAGCAAGTCACAAAGTTCCATGAAAGTGCCCTTACGCATGCAAAAGTTTCGCAGCCACTGGGAGTTGTCCCAGACTGCAACACGATGTGGCCCCACCAGTATGTGCTTGTTTCCCAAGCCCAGAATTGGCATTCCACTGCATGAACCTGCCCCATTAGCACCATGATGCCCACATTGCCAGGGCCCGTGCTTTGAGAGAAGTCTGTATCCATGTCTTCATCACTCTCGTCACCGCGCTGACGTCGCCTACTCGTCCGGTTTCACTTTGCCAGGTTCTGGTGCTGCATATACTGCTGAATAATGCGTCTGGTGTTTAATGTGCTCCTAATTGCCAAAGTGATCTGAGTGGACTCCATGCTTGCAGTGGTATGGCATCTGCATAGAAAAAAGGCGCGGAACGATTGTCTGCCTTTGCCCTGTAGGAGGGAGGGGCAACTGACGACATGGCTTACAGGGAATTAAAATCAACAAAGGGGGTGGCTTTGCGAGAAACTGAATGGCCCCCTCAAGGATAGATCTCAAAACCTCAAGGATAGAACTCAAAACTGGGTTTAGCAGGCCATTGATTTCACGGAGGGAGGGAGGAGAAAATGAATACAAAACAAATCTGGTCTATTTCTTGTTTTGAGCCACTTCATCTATCTTTATACATCTTGCTGGCAGCAGACTGTGCAGTACGACCGCTAGCCATCGTCATCTCCTGGTGCTCGACAGAAGACG
This sequence comes from Natator depressus, assembly GCF_965152275.1. Lineage (NCBI taxonomy): Eukaryota > Metazoa > Chordata > Testudines > Cheloniidae > Natator > Natator depressus. The sequence goes on along the minus strand of NC_134239.1, from coordinate 33,067,352 downwards.
GTGCAGTATGACTACTGGCCATCATCTTCTGCTGGCTGCCGGTAGGACTCAATCGCCATGAGATGAAACTTAAAAGGGAAATGACCTGGCTGAGTCACTCGCATGTTTGCCCAGGCTCCCCTGACCTCATCGAGGTCAGTTAAAAGAGCACCCAGGACTATGTCAACCCAGCAATAAACTGTTGCTGTGTAGCAATGCAGTACCGCATCTGCCAGCACCCAGGAGACATACGGTGATGGTTAGCTGAGCGAGCTCCATGCTTGCCGTGGTATGGCGTCTGCACAGGTAACTCAAGAAAAAAGGCGCAAAACGATTGTCTGCCCTTGCTTTCACAGAAGGAGGGAGGGAAGGGGGGCCTGACGATATGTACCCAGAACCACCTGCGACAATGTTTTAGCCCCATCAGGCACTGGGATTTCTACCCAGAATTCAAAAGGGCAGCAGAGACTGCAGGAACTGTGGGATAGCTACCCACAATGCAATGCTTTGGAAGTCGACAGTTGCCTTGGTACTGTGGACACACTCCGACTACATGCACTTAGAGCATTTGTGTGGGAACACACACAATCGACTGTATAAAAACGCTTTCTACAAAACCGACTTCTATAAATTCAACCTAATTTCGTAGTGTAGATATACCCTAAGAGAAACAAGTTTGTTTACATTTATGGAAAGTAATGCTGCCCACTTTTTATTTACAATGTCACTAAAAGTAGAACGTATGTTCACATGGCACTTTTGTAGCTGGTGTTGCAAGGTATTTAGGTGCCAGATATGCTAAACGTTTATATGCCCTTTAATGCTTTGACCACCATTCCAGAGGACATGCTTCATGATAAAAAATGTGTTAATTAAATTTGTGACTGAACTCCTTGAGGGAGACTTGTATGTCTCCTGCTCTGTATTTTACCCACATTCTGCCATATATTTCATGTTATAGCAGTCTCGGATGATGACCCAGCATGTTGTTCATTTTAAGAACATTTTCACTGCAGATTTGACAAAATGCAAAGAAGGTACCAATGTGAGATTTCTAAAGATAGCTACAGCACTCGACCCAAGGTTTAAGAATCTGAAGTGCCTTCCAAAATCTGAGAGGGATGAGGTGTGGAGCATGCTTTCAGAAGTCTTAAATGAGCAACACTCCAATGCAGAAACTACAGAACCCAAACCACCAAAAAAGAAAATCAGCCTTCTGCTGATGGCATCTGACTCAGATGATGAAAATGAACATGCATCGGTCTGCACTGTTTTGGATCATTACTGAACAGAACCCATCATCAGTATGGATGCATGTCCTCTGGAATGGTGGTTGAAGCATGAAGGGACATATGAATCTTTAGTGCATCTGGCACGTAAATATCTTGCAACACTGGCTACAACAGTGCCATGCGAACTCCTGTTGCCACTTTCAGGTGATATTGTAAACAAGAAGTGGGCAGCATTATCTCTTGCAATTGTAACCAACCTTGTTTGTCTGAGCAATCAGCTGAACAAGAAGTAGGACTGAGTGGATTTGTAGGCTCTAAAGTTTTATGTTGTTATATTTTTGAATGCAGTTACTTTTTGTACATAATTCTACATTTGTAAGTTCAACTTTCATGATAAAGAGGTTGCACTACAGTACTTGTATTAAGTGAATTGAAAAATACTTTTTTATTTTTACAGTGCAAATATTCATAATAAAAATAAATATAAAGTGAGCACGGTACACTTTGTATTCTGTGTTGTAACTGAAATCAATATATTTTAAAATGTGGAAAACATCCAAAAATATTTATATAAATAGTATTCTATTATTGTTTAACAGCGTGATTAATCGCAATTAATTTTTTTAATTGCTTGACAGCCCTACTTAAAATAATAATACATTTTGGGCTTTGTATTTGCCATCTGGCTTTTGAGCCTTTAGGTTACACTTGATTGTGTTTAAGCTTTTTTCCACACCCATGGATATAACTCTAGGAGCTGGGGCTTTAGGAAAATAGTCAAATCTCATGAGATTCCATATAATCATGAGAGATGTGCAACACTGGAATCCATCCTTTCTGCTTGAGCCAGTGGAAGAAAGGTTTTGTTTTTAATATTTGAAAAGTAACAAATGAGGCTTTAAAACAATTTAGAGGTGTATCTATGTGTATGTCTGTGTTGCACATTTCTAAACTTACCTTGGTGGTTTAACGTCAAAAAATGCACCATCACCGCCGCCGGACCGCCCAAAAAATCCCTTCCTGGGATATGCAGGACGCAATTGTCAACCAGCAGCACCTATACAGAGCATGCAAATTCCACATTTCAGTGGCCAGATCAGCACTTAGGTATATTAGTACTTGTTTTAAGGGAACTTGGATGCTCTGTCTAATCACACAGGTTTGGCAATTGGACCTTATATTTTTCTATTCCTCACTACAAAGTCATGTCTAAGTTTCTTTCATATGCTTCAGTGAGGTAATATCACTCTTCCTTATAATGATCCACTGAACTTTATACCCTCTTTAGTAAATCTTGATTGGTGATTTTGGTAAAGATGGTTTATTTAAGTTACACAAACTGGCTATTTAGAAATAAATTTTAATTCAGTAAAAGGTAATGGAAAGGTTTGCAATAATGCTTATTTCATGCATGCCTTTTTGCACACTACTCACACCCCATGGATGATCCTCTACGACTGATTGTTGAGTTAAAAGTGATGCTCTCAAGTCTCTGCAAGAGAAAATTAATTAAAATAATCAGAAATGGCCCAGAAGGTGGCATGGGAGCTTAACTCTCCTTACCAGTATCTAAGGGTTTAGAGAAATATTGGGGCTTTCAGACTCTGAACCAATGGAGACTGAGGGCATGGAGACACTATGGGTGCTACAGTGGTGCAGCTCTGGTGCTGCAGCCTTGTTGCTATAGCACCATTGTGCAGATACTTTCGACATGAATGGAAGGGGTTTTTCCACTGATGTAGGTAATTCACCTCTCCTAGAAGTGGTAGCAAGATCAATGGAAGAATTCTTCTGCCTACATAGCCACATCTACATTGAGGGTTAGGTCAGCTTAACTACAGCAATGAGGGGAGTGAATTTTTCACACCCTTGAGAGATGTAGCTAGATCGCTTCAAATTTTAAGAGTGGAACGGGGCTGAATGTGACTGAGGAAAAAGAAAGTCACCCCATGCAAGAACATTCCTTTGCTGAATAGACAAAGGCCAACTTGCCCACGTAGTGGACGGCTTTCAGTAAGGATGCAGGAAGTGTTGGAAAAAGAAAAGTGAACAAATGGTAGGTCAGAAGAAGGGGAGAATTGTATATAAAATATTAAAAGGGATGTATAAAGAAAGAAGGGAAACAGATTTCTGTTACTTTCCTGGGAATAATGAATGCACTCAGTAGTAACCCGAGGCTAAAAAATAGACCAGTGACTCATCATAGGAAAAGAAAAAGATTGTAGACATTTTTAAGTTAAGCTTTTTAAAAATAAATAAATCTGTAGAGTGCATCATAAATCAGCCATCTCCTTCCCCCTCCTTCCCCTCTACCCCCAAACATTAACTGAAGGGATTGGAAACATTTGTTTAAAAATATATATATAAGTGCTTTTCTTTCCTTTTTTGGCCAAATCATGCAGAAGATGCTGGCAACTGCAAAGATTCAATTATACACAATGCAAAAAATAATTTAAAAAAATAATGGCACTTGAAAAAAAAATTGCCTCTCCAGAAATTGTGTGGAACAATAAATCTGTTAATTAGCTAATTAATATTCAATTGGGGTCAGTGGGCTTAATAGAACCTTTTTCGGAGACCCAAGAAATTTTCAAATCACAGTGTTAAGTCTGCCCACTTTCATTATCATCTAAGTGCAGGCAGTCCTTATCTAGCTGCCAGATGTCTTAGAACAATGCAGTGCCATTATCATCCCATTGCAGTGGGTAAGAATCCTAAATTTGTACGTTGCAGGCTGTGAAGTAAAAATGCTTGAGCATTTAGCGTAATTGATATATGGTTTCTGCTGTATTGTTTAGGGCTGTTTGTTTGCTCTACTGGTATTTAAGGCACTGGAGCATCAGAAGATTAATTTTCATTGGCTGCCATTTTTTCTACTAAGTCAATGACAACTTGTCAATGCAACACCCCGACCAATAGAATCTATTAAATAGTCATGACAGCATAGGGTTTATTTGCTATTCAGCTTTGAATTTGGAGGCCCCATATGTGTATGTATGGAGATGCTGGGGCCAATGAATCTTTAATATATTTGTCGGATATTGTCTGGCAGATGATCTGGGGTAACAGTTGCTTCTACTTTTCTCATGTTAAACCACAGTCGCTTTCATAGGGCAAAATGCAACATCAGTCTTCTTATGGCTTTTTTAATTATCCAAGTGATTACAGCCTTCCACAGTGAGGCCAATTATCTCCTTCCTCCCTGACGATCAAAGTGGGGATGTTTGGACCATTATTACAACTTTTGGAGCTCACTGGAGTGAACACAGTTGTTTATAGCATTCCACAAAACTTTATAAAATAGTTGTGATCAGAATTAGATTTTTTGTTTAGTTCGCAGTAAATCTTCCAGGTTAGTTTATAAAGGCCATTTAGGCCCAAGCAGTTTGACACAGACTCTTTAAATCACTGCCACAGACCCTTGACATGTAATATACTCTTTTGATGATTAGATTGTAAATGAAAAATACAGTCAGCATTAAGACTACCGAAAATGAACATGATAGACAGTACTACCTACTTGCCTATCTAGCTCTCTACAAGGCCTAATTTTAGTTCAATATTATAAGTGACACCAAACAATCTGAAAGTCACCTAGAACACTTAGCAATTTCCTACTCTAATCTTTTATGTTTTCCCCCCCAAAAAAATGTTTCTCCATGCAGGAACAATTCCTCTTTTTAATTTATTTTTCCCCCAGAAGTTTGTTTGATAAATGATCTCAGAGAGCTGAAAAGTACGAAGAAAATGTTTCACTAAAAGTTCAGTCAGACATTTTTTTTTCTTCTGTGCAAGTTCTTTGCTGCCAGTGCTCAGGGGAGAAGATGAATATTTTAAAAGAAAATTGTAAGAATTTTACAGGCATTTCATAAATAACATGCTTTATACTTGTTGGCTTTTTGTATAGTTAACTTTAAATTAGAAACTCCTAAATATTGATGTTTTGTAACCAAGTCTGCTAAGGCAGAATAACTTCGGAGAGCTTCCTTTCAGGGTTAATCTATAGATTAAATGATTTCAGTGTGCTGGTGTTTTGTAGTGTCTGCCTTCCTGCGTGACTTATGCAAAAGGAGGTTTTCTTCTGAATTAATTACCATCACATAGGTACTTCTTGGACAAGGAGAAATATGAGAGAGACTAAAATGGGGATTGTGTTAGGCAACATGAGCATTCCAGAAACTGAGATCCAGCTGTTTACATTTATTCTCTTTGTTCTTTCTTGCATGAAGCAGAAGTTTATTATTTATTTGTTTATTTATTTTTAGCCTGATTTAGTATGATTCAGAATTTTTTTCATCCATCTTTTTCGACTTTCTTGCAAGTCACCAGAATGTTGTATTTAATTCCTGTGTCGCCGGTGTGCAATTGTTCAGATTAGATCACAGTTGCTACCTCTCTGCTATAAAAGCACAAGTATCTGAAACCTTATAAGAAATGGAAAGCTACTATTTCATATGTTCAGAAATGAAAAGATGTTTCAAGTATTGAGAGACACTGAAAGAAATTCTGCAGTTTGAAGATACTTCAACTTAACTACTAATTGCAGAGGACCAGTGGGCGTAATTTTGGCACTATATTAGCTTTGCCACTCCATGAATAATTTGCATACAAAATGCTTTATTTTGGCAATCTATTAAAGAGCTATACAGTATTTGTGGCTTATCGCATTCACGCAGGAAGCAGGATCCTTGGCCATCTCGTTAAATTCTGTTGATGCATAACAATTTAAAGCATGGCACAAGCTGGTATGACATTTAAAGATGCCTTCACTTAATTATATTACACAAATATTGGGTTGTTTATCCTTGGGAATAAAGTCTTTTTGAAGTCAGAGTTGGCATGTGTATAAAGGAGTAAATTTTAACTCATCCCTCAAGTGGGCCTCCAAGCTGCAATTTGGGGTTCTTGCATTTTAAAAATTATTTGTGATAAGAAGCATTACATTTTTGAATAGTCACTGGAGTTTGGTTTATTCTCTTCCCCTCCCCCCACTCCCATTTTTTTCTGTGGTAGACAATGCTCTGTTTAACAATAAATCATGTCATGAAAACCCTGAGAGGTGGGGGGGGGGAGCCTGAGGAAAAAGATGGTACAAACAAATACCACTTGCAACTGTGTTTCTGGCTCCAGAAAATATCAACTTTTGTTTTTAAAAGGAGGTGAAATAGTAATTTAAAGTTACTTCTAGCTTATCTATGCAGACAGAAAAAGAACAAAGAATAGGGTAAAAGAGAGGCATTTTTTCAGTAGGATAATTAGCATGAAGCAAAAACTGGAGTTTGGGTGTCTCCGCAGATAATAAATTGAAAGGCTGATAAGCTGAAATATACATTGTTCGCTTCCAGTGGACCAGCTTAAATATTCTCCAGTAATAAAGACACTGTTTCATCTTATAACCAGAAAGATGAAGGCAGTTGGACGACAGATAAGAGAGGAGAGGACGCCATCCCAACAAAAGTCATGCTCAACTTGTAAAGATTGCAGGTGAAAAAATGAAATCATCAGTATTTCAGTATCTGGAAGAGGGCAGGGTCTTTCTGGTCCGTAGATGACGTTAGCAGAGAAGGGATTTAAATTGTGGCTTAGGGTACAGTAACAGAAGGGATCAGAGTTTTATTTACCTGCTAAAACACTGTGGGAGGAAAATAAACAGTAGATTGGAATGCAATCTTCCCTGTCATTTTCTATGGGCCTCCTACTTGGACAAAGGACTAATTTTCCACAACTGTACTCCTCTGAGTAGTCCCATCGGCTTCCACGGAAAGACTTTCATAAGTAAGGATCTGAGTGAGTAAGGGTGTGCAGGACTTGGCTCCTGCTACTTCCTATGTAGCCTTGCTGTGTGTGACTGGTTAGCTAAATCATCCATGTTGTCTGTGGATCCTACAGTCTGATCCTTACTTAGTGCAGGAATGGGAGGCTAAAGAAAAGTGGCTTTAAGTAGCCAGCCAAAGGCTGGATCATTCCCTACTGTGAAGAAGAACAGGGTATAGGCATATACTACACCCATCTGCAATGGCCCTAAGAAAGACAGGAATGTCTCGGCCATGCCCCTTTCCCCTGGACGTGCCCCATACAGCAGGGACTGGCAGAGATCATTAGAGTGGTACAAAGAAGCTGTAGCAGGACGGAGGATCTGCGCCTTCACCCATTTTTCCAAGGTGCAGGGCAGTGGGAATCAGATCCCCTCTATGTAACTTCAACCATAAACAGAGTCTTTCTTTCTATTCAAGCTGAAGTGTAGACCCTGATTTTACTCTTAGCGTCAATATTTTCCCTGTAATTAATTAACTAATGAGCTGATGGCAAGTAATTTTTTATATCATGGACTATGGATAAAATAAGTCTTAAGTATTTTAGTAATTAGGAAAGTAAGAGGGTGTTAGGAATCCTTATGTCCAATTAAGTATTATAATTTAAATTACTAACTCTGCGCTTCAATCTATAAACTGTCCTTTATTTATGATGGCTGTGGATAGATGCACTCCCTGAGAGGCTAGAGTGTAATTTGGACTATGCATCTGTGCAAAGGGACAGATTAATGCATAGGCAGCACAGTCCTGTGCTTAGGGCTCCAGTTCCTGGAGTCCTGTGATTACATCAGAATCTCAGCTTTCTTTTTTTAAGTCAATTTCTAGCCTTTTTTGTAGTGGGGGAAAAAAAGCTTAAAAACATGAATCAAACATAACTGAGCAATGCAGACATATCTTCCTGAATCTGCTGACAGCCAGAAACAATAGCTCTGAGAGGTGTGAACTATTTCCAGTATGTAATAGCTTTTTCATAGGGTTAGAGTTAGTAAGGCAGTCATAGTGATAGTGTAAAGGTACAAGGAAAAAGCATTGTGAATGCATTTTAAATTTCCATTCAAATCCGTGTGCTCTGTACTGCAATATAGGAGATCAGCTTTCCATGCTGGCAAAGCTGGGAAACAGTGCCTCACTCAATGGCAACCTCTTCCCTTAGCCAGTTAAGGCCTTGTTTTCAAAGGCGCCTCAACATGATCTCTAACTTTATGTGTTACCCACTATTTGTTATGTACTGTGTGTCCTCTACTGGTGCCCAATTCCCAAAGGATGTGAGTGTACTATAGTCCCCTTTTGGCAAGACTGGTTCTTTAGCTGAAGCTGTTGAAACTTATACTTTTAGTTCTGAAGGGGCCCGTTCAATTCCTGGTTTCGACCAAGATGGCAGCCATCACATATGCATACAGTTTTGCTCATACAAATTACTATGTTTTCAAAATTGCATGCACATATCAAATTAGCCATTCCTGCATTCAGAGAAGCAAGAGCAGAACCTTATGCCTGCATAGAGCCCCATCAGAGCCTTAGGTACCACATTCTGACAAATGTAGAAAGGATGCAGTCCTCAAAGGTAGGCAGACCCTTAGTGTGCCATCAGGAATATGGAAGATGGCCTGGTGGAGAAGGGAAAAATGCAACATGTTATTCAAGTCTCTGACATGCTCTTTGACATTCCACACCCTAAAAAGGTCATTTTATGACAAATTGTGCAGATTTATAATTTACACAGAGCATTTACCAATGTTATGCCAAACACAGGACCATAAAATTACACATAGATTAAAAATAATTACTGTACATAGACCATGTACTTTATAATTTCCAGTGACAAAAATTGATGTTGCTACAATAATTGTTGCTCTCAATTCTGCATTAAGTGGTTTTTCAAAAAAAGTTATTAATTAGTATATGCTGATATTGCAACTTTTCATCATTTTCATTAGCTATCCATATAATTTATTTAGAACATGTTAATGGTGGCATAGCAGACCATTACATTATTCAATATAAAGTTGGCAGTTATTAATACGATATTTAAACATTTTAGAATCTCTGGCTAGATCGTTGGGCTCAATGGGCAGTGATCAACAGCTCGATGTCTGGTTGACAGCCGGTATCAAGCGGAGTGCCCCAGGGGTCAATCCTGGGGCCAGTTTTGTTCAACATCTTCATTAATGATCTGGATAATGAGACGGATTGCACCCTCAGCAAGTTCGCAGGTGACACTAAGCTGCGGGGAGAGTTGGAAGGTAGGGATAGGGTCCAGAGTGACCTAGACAAATTGGAGGATTGGGCCAAAAGAAATCTGAGGAGGTTCAACAAGGACAAGTGCAGAATCCTGCACTTAGGATGGAAGAATCCCATGCACTGCTACAGACTGGGGACCAACTGACTAAGCAGCAGTTCTGCAGAAAAGGACCTGGGGATTACAGTGGATGAGAAGCTAGATATGAGTCAACAGTGTGCCCTTGTTGCCAAGAAGGCTAACGGCATTAGTAGGAGCATGGCCAGCAGATTGAGGGAAGTGATGATTCCCTTCTATTTGGCACTGGTGAGGTCACATCTGGAGTACTGCGTCCAGTTTTGGGCCCCCCACTACAGAAAGGATGTGGGCAAATTGGAGAGAGTCCAGCGGAGGGCAATGAAAATGATTAAGAGGCTATGGGGACTGGTCTTATTTAGTCCGCAGAAGAGAAGAGTGAGGGGGGATTTCAGCCTTCAGCTACCTGAAGTGGGGGTTCCAAAGAGGATGGATCTAGGCTGTTCTCAGTGGTGCAAGATGGCAGAACAAGGAGCAATGGTCTCAAGTTGCAGTGGGGGAAGTCTAGGTTGGATATTAGGAAAAACTATTTCACTAGGAGGGTGGTGAACCACTGGAATGGGTTACCTAGGGAGGTGGTGGAATCTCCATCCTTCGAGGTTTTTAAGGCCCAGCTTGACAAAGCCCTGGCTGGGATGATTTAGTTGGGGTTGGTCCTGCTTTGAGCAGGGGGTTGAACTAGATGACCCCCTGAGATCTCTTCCAACCTTAATCTTCTATGATTCTATACCCCTACTGGTTATTAAAAGACATTTTGGGTGGGATTTTCCACAGTGCCTAAACAGGATGTCTGACTATGGTAGCAAAGAATTTGCCAATTGGGGTGAGAATATGCCCCAATTATTCTAGCTCACTGATAAATATTTATTTAAAATCATAAGAGCCAGACTATGCAACAACCCTTTGACTTTGTCAAGCAGTTACACAAGTGAGTAATTCCACTGAAGTCATTGGGACTACTTGTGTGACTAAGCACTCACTCGTGTAAGTGTTGCACTACTTAGCCCTAAGGATGGTGTGATTCACAAATGTGAAAAAGTAGCATGATTGGCAAATGACACAAAAATACTAATTTTTAACACCAACATAACATCTGTCTTCGTTTATGGAGCAGAGTCATGGAAATCTACAAAAGAAACTGATAAGAAAGTCAACTCATTCCAAAGTAAATGCCTCAGTCTATTGGAAAGAGTTTCTTGCAACTTCAGAAATACTAATTTGAACAAGCCAATCTAAATGATCAAATATGGTAAGAAGACGATGATGGACATATTTAGGACTTGCTTTAAGAATGCCACCAACACAACATCTATGGCAAGTGATAATACTGAAACCACCTGGAAAGAGAAGAAGAGCGCAACATGGAGAAACATTACACAGAACAACAGAGAAAGAAGCCAAATCCATCAACATGACATTCAGAAGCCTGACCAGACCAGACCAGCATAAGACTGAAATAAGTGGTGGAAACTGCCCTGAGGGTGTGGGAGGATAAAGGAAAAAAGAAGATCATGTACTGCCAAATTGAATTTCATCAATAAGCCACACCTCATCATTATTAAAATATTTTATAGCTACATTTAGCAGAAACAGGAGCTACAGATGTTGCTCTTAGAGAGTTGCCACTGCCAATCTGTTGAGGCTGATTTTCTAAGGAATTAGGCCCTCAGCTACCACTGAAACCAAGTGGGAGTTGAGCATGTAACTCCCTGGTGCTCCTCTGAAAGTCCTAGCCACAATCTCTTAGTTGATTGACGAAGGCCACGTGCGGAGTAGCATGTGAACTCCCCCCTAATACTCCAGGGGACATATTATTGAATAAAGATGAGACTGTGAGTAATAAAACAGAAATATTTAAAGGATAATAGTGCATGTAAATGGAAACAAACATTTATCCAAATAAACAATCTGATGTTTACTAGGACAGATATGAATCTTGTCTAATTTGTGTCAGAAATAATTGCACTGGGGAGACCTCATTACATCGACATGAGGTATGATTTAAGCAGGCTCTTTTTCTATATGTTGTTTTAGGACAGTATTTCTGTACAGATATTATTTATTGCTGAGACACACCAAAATTACAGCCTTATTCTTTTAATAAATGATTATTAACATGATATTCTACAATGCAGATTAACAATTGAAAATACCTGTTAGCCACTTTTAAAAATACTAGCTTAAATAAGCTTCAGCTGGAAACACCTCATGCATCCGATGAAGTGAGCTATAGCTCACAAAAGCTTATGCTCAGATAAATTTGTTAGTCTCTAAGGTGCCACAAGGACTCCTTTTCTTTTGGCAAATGGAGTTATTCCAGTATAAAACTGGGGGAAGGCTCTGAGGGTTCAGATCCATTGTTTCCAATTCTTTTTCAGTATCAAATCAGATATTGTTGATGCTGGGTTTCAGTTTACAATAGCAACTTACAAAGAATTAATACACAACATGGCAATTGATGAGTCTGATTCCTATTACCAACCATTATGGCTCACTTGGTCTGCATGTGCATGGACATTTGCGTATGTTAGTGCCAATGCAATTTTTCTGTCACTAAGTGGGTCAGCAATATTTTAATGCTCTGGAGGTGAAGGGAACAAGTCTGTAGAGAGTGTGACCTGCTGCCCCACTTCCACCCTTCCCAGCCCATGGATTGCCAACCCCATAGTGTATCTGAGAGGGACTTTTGTGGAACTCTTGTAAGGGGAGACATTACAGCAGTGCAGATACTTCCAGCTCTTAACAGCCCCCACCCCAGAGCCACGAATTTGTTTCTGCACCATGGACAGAAATAGAAGAAATAGCAATAATTAGGCCTGTGATAATTTTCTGAATGCTGTGGTTGACTGTAAAGAAGGGGGAACTGGTGCTGGTGGAAGTGAGGCTGTTTGCTGCTGGATTTGAGAGTAGTTCTTACTGGTGGCTGTCCTTAGCAGCTGCCAGTCACCAGAGCTGTTGTTCTACATGTGTGTGAAATTCCCAGCCATCTGGGGTTACAAATTATCAGTGAGAGCCACTGCTTTCCAGTGAAAAACCACAACTGCCCTTGAGACCAACAACTGCTGGCTATTTAGCTGGGTGGTTAATTAGATCTTGGTAGCAAAGCGTGTTTCATCCTGTCCTACTTTAGTCTAAATAGCCAGTTTTCCTCTGGTAGTGGGTCAGATTCATCCAAATGGTGCCTCCCACATCCACATTGGTCATGTCCCTTTGCAGGATAACACTGCCCTCTTTGGGACCTGGACTTCCAGTTGTTCAGCCACAAGCGGAGAGAGACTTTAATAGCTTTTCTTTGCACTGCCTTGCACCTCTGCTGTCCTCCCATCTCACCTACGAACACACACATACACTCTTCTGGTGGACTTCCCACCTTTTTTGGGCTACCACTTTGATCTTAAACTGTTCTGCCATCTTAGTTAGAATCACTGATGTTCTCCTAAATCCTCAAAGGCACAGGTCTGAAACTCCTAGAAATTATTTTGTAGATAAAGGGGGACTAAGAATATGTGTGTTACTGCCCCCTAATGGTTTCACTCATGTAGTAAGTTTCCAGGTACATTGAGTTTTCTTTATATAATCTTGGTGAAGTTATGTGCACTGAGCAACCACCAGCTCTCTGATATCTGTGTTAGAACTATTTGGATCCTGATACTCTGCTATCACCAATGTTGTTAACTTCTCCTTTTTCCAGGAGAGTCCAGATCTTATTTGGAAACATCAATATTGCCCTCCATCCATGAGAAGGCTGGGTTTTCAGGGAGACAATTTCACTAATTTTGTTAAAAGAAAAGGAGTACTTGTGGCACCTTAGAGACTAACCAATTTTGTTCTTTCTCTAACTTCCCATTCCCTTTGTATGATTCACATCTGGCACAGCACTGGTCTTATCTAAATCTTACACTGGTTTATCACTGTGGGACCTTACACTTGTAGCATTGTTCAAATTGTTTGAAGGGTCCCAAAGAGATCTAGTTCAGATCCTATTTCATTTGCTTTTTTGAACAATATGGGTCATGACATGACTGCAGTTTCAGTGTTACTTGTATAGAATGACAGCATCACATAGATACGCAGGCTCAAATCCTCAGCTGATGAAAATCAGAGTAACTCCATTGACTTCAACTATGCAGTTTCCCACCAGCTGAGAAGTTGGCCCATTGTTTTGATCTCTGCCAACCCAGTGTTGGTTTTCTCTGAGCCACATGGCTATGAGTGCAAAATTGTGGGTTGAATGTCCTTTAACTATCTCAGCCTGAATGCAGACAAGACTGAATGCAGACTTGTCACACAATGGGTAGCATTAGAGTGGATATCTGATTTCCTTCTTGATTAGTTCCCTGTGATGGCTGCATTATTTATCCTGCTCTTAGGACACACAACTTTGAAGTTACTTTGATATGGAACATTGTGCTGAAATCTATATCCGATTGTAGAGTCAGCATTTGAAAAGCCTTTCTGTGCTGCAATATATGTTGTCATATATGAATGCCACAGAAGATACTGAAACACCTGTTGGACATGGAAATTCTCTACGGTGACTTTTGGATTCCCTGCTACTTCTCTCAGACTTGTAATGCAGACAAGAGAACCAACATTTCCGTCAACTTTGCCATTGTGGGATCTCCACCAACATTGTGAAGAAAAAAAAACAAATGAGGTTTAAGATTTTATTGTACAAAAACATGTATCACCTCTACTGATTCTGTTAATACCATACTACATATAATACCTTTTGGGCCAGATCAACTTTCCTTCATTAGAGAGAGGACATGATGATATAATCCTTGTTCATGGAATTTCCTTCTATTTTATTTTTTTAAGACTCAGTTACTTGACCTTGAATTTTAATTGTTTTCAGTTGATTGTAAAGTTTCTGGGATGTTTAAGTGCAAGAGATTGATTGATTAACTGGCTATTCCTATTTTCTATGAAAGAGCATTATTATCATGAGAACCAAAATTGGCAAGTGCCGTGGGAAATAATATTTGAATTCCATTGTAGTAATTCCTGATATAGCAGCTAAAAATTCCTTGACACTACTACCAATGAGTTCAAACTCACAGCTTTTGCAATACTTCCTTGACTAGCATGAAGCCAGAATTAATGCCTTTTAATATGAAATATTATGGCTTGTGAGGCTGCTTATTGCATGGAGTCCAATTTGGGACTATCTGTCAGAGTTGCCACAGTTGCTGCTGCATGTTAGATGGAGTGGGATCTGAGTTACTACAGAGAATTCTTTCCTGGGTATCTGGCTGGTGAATCTTGCCCATATGCTCAGGGTTCAGCTGATCGCCATATTTGGGGTCGGGAAGGAATTTTCCTCCAGAGCAGATTGGAAGAGGCCCTGGAGGTTTTTCGCCTTCCTCTGTAGCATGGGGCACAGGTCACTTGCTGGAGGAATCTCTGCTCCTTGAAGTCTTTAAACCATGATTTGAGGACTTCAATAGCTCAGACATAGGTGAGAGGTTTATCGCAGGAGTGGGTGGATGAGATTCTGTGGCCTGCATTGTGCAGGAGGTCAGACTAGATGATCATAATGGTCCCTTCTGACCTTAATATCTATGAATCTGCGAAATTCTCCCTGTATAGTTATTAATGTCAAATGAATGGTCTGACTCCACAGTAGTGATTTCAGACCAATTTCCTTGGACTGAGTTCTGCTCTTTGTTAAACCTTTGTAATCATGTTGAAATCAATGGGGTTGCATGGGTATGACTGAAAGCAGAATTTAGCCCAGTGGTTTTCCTCAGAATGCTGACAAACATAGCTGTTTTCCTAAAGTACAACGACAAAATTCCCGTAGCCAAGAATACCAGAGTTTCCTTGGTGCTTGCCTGCACTGAGCAGGCATTTCAAGATTCTACATCGTAATGGTTACAACTTCTGTTGATCTACCAATATCCTAGCATTATCTCTGGCTAACAAACCCGATGTGAACTCCGCTGAAGTCATCTTTCCCTTGACTTCAATGAGTGTTTTTGGATCAGGTCTCAGGTTATTTATCCTCAGTGCGCTTACATATTGACTATTGTCCCACAAAATCAGGGGTCTTTTGAAGACCCAATGAACCATATGTATCTTTGCCCCATGCAGAAGGAACATGCACAGCCTTCCAGTGACCAAAAAAGGTTGTTTTCCCCTTCAACTGACTGCCAGCTTCTTGAGACAAATGGACTCATGTGAGCTCTTACAAGAGGCTACGTTGTTGGGTACTGAGGGCAGGATCAGTTGTATAAACTTTCAACACCTTTTTTGAAAAAAATTCAGTTTTCTGGCCTACTTGAATCCAGCTGAATGATTTTCAGGTCAAGAGAGAGGAATTCTAATACCGACTTTGCTAATTTTTGATTCTCAACAAAAGGTCTTAATAAAATGGGATGAATTTTTTGTGAATATGTTTTTAAGTATGGAATATCTCTTCACTGGCCTTCTGCCCATGGAAATGGTGTCTAGCTTTTTTATTGTGAAAAGAGCCTTTTGGTAATAAAAGACATATAAATATAATAAATGAATGGAAAAAGAAATCAGTTCTTTTTATTGATCACTTATTTTTAGTAAATCATATGTCATCATAGCACAAACACTACGTGACAAAAAATAACCAGAAATGAACCTCAACCTGTAAATTACCTACATCAACTTGCAGAATACATGAAAGCAGACTCAAGATATTTTAGACAATGTAGTTATTGTACTGTAATCTATTTAGCAGTGTAGTTAGCATATTACTGCATCTGGTGCCGTGCTGTGTTCTTTACTCATTTTCAGCCCTTTTTTGGGGGGGGGGGGAAGGGAGGGGGGCTGAGGTCTTATGAGCACTGCAAGAAGTGTTACTCCATCCCCTGAAATTGGATTCAATGTTCAATTTTACTTAATAGCCACTGTAAGTATTTGTAGTTTTTGTAACACCTGTACTTACAATACTAATCGGGTGTGGGTGAAGGAGAAGATTCAACATACAATGTGAGTATGTGTAGCTAAAATTAATTATAGTATACAATCGAGGTAATAGAAGTGAGCTGCTGCTAAATTATGTCTCCTGTTTCCATTCAGATGGATTAACGTTTGTCGTGAACCCTTGAGAAACCAGACACACTCCAAAGTTGTAATGACTACTATCATTATTGCTTTGGACATTCATTGAAGTATAATTATCTGATCATCCGCCTCTTTTTAAAAAATATTTAAAACCTGTTATAAATCAGTTCTGAGCTGACAAGTTACAAACCAATCTCCTTCCAATGCTCTGCTTCTTGGTTGTTTACTGTACTGGCACTGCCATCTTTTGGGGAACTTGCAGCATTGCAAATGTTCTAGCTTTCTGGGAACCAAGCTTTCTGTGAACAAGACACTTTGTGGCGGGCGGGAGGAATGGTTAATTTTTAATAGCCAGGACAGTAAAATAGCTCCTGAAATATATGTTGATACAAAATATAATGGTTGCCTATTGTGTGCATCATTAAAGAAAGCAAAACTGAACGTGTTCTTGTAAGTAATATTAATGATAAAATAGAGCCTCCTCTCCCACTCAGACACACTACAGAAATGACGAGACTATGGTATGTGTTCTCACAAAAAACAGACCCATGTTGGTCTAGGTTTTGGCCAGTCCTTATGTGGGTTCACAGTGACAGGGACAAAGTAACAATCCTCCCCTATTCTTGCATTGATGTGTGGCGTGTTGAGAATGGCTTTGTTGGAATTGCTAGCTGACACTCTAAGAGCTGGGGGCGGGGTGGGTTCAAGGCCTACTTGCAGGCTAAGGAGTCCTGTAGCAAAGCTTGTGAGCATAGTCAGTTTGGAAACAGACAGCTTACAGCAAGGCGGGATGAGTTGTGCCTCTCTGCCTTAGGGAGCAGCCTCATTTGTCTCTCTCTCTCTCTTTTTTGAGTCCTTCTGCATTGTCGTTCGGCATTCTAAGAAATATTGTTATGTTGCAACCTCCAGTGCTTAATTTGTGCCGGGGCTGGGCCCTGGCACCACTGGGCTTGCTGCGTAAGTTATGAATGTAAAAAAATTGTTTGAGCCCCAGCACCTAATGGTTTGAGCCCTGGCACGTCTTTCATTACAAATTAAGCACTGGCAACCTCCCAGGAAGAGTATTTTTCAAACTTCTCTGTGTGTATGTCATGAACATAACAGTCTGCATAAGCAGCAGGAAGCAGTGCAGTTGCCCAGAATTGCTCTTTAATTATTCCAACGCCACCCTGAAGGGGTCAGGGAGGGATCAGAGAGTACACAGATGCATGGATCTGATGTAGCATTCACCAGCCAGCTAGTTCTGTTGGCCATTTGCCTAGAGAGGAAGTATGCTGTACCCTTCAGAGGAGTGTTTAAGTGTGGAGTGTGCACCAGGGAGCCCCCTAACAGAATGCCTTCAGCTCTCCCTCTGGGGAGATGATGCCCCACGCTGTCCCCAGTACCTGGCTGTGCCTAAATGGCACAATCTAGCCCAATATGAGTAAGAGGCCTGATGCTGACATTGCAGTTGCTAAAAAGTTCTGAGGGGAGCTGGGGAAATGTGCAAAGAGCAAGTTCAGAATTTACAAACATGAGTATTCAAAAAGGAAACCTCTTTGGAAGCGAGACACTCATCTACAGGGAAGGGAAACCTGCCACATGACACGTGTCCAATCAAAACTAACCAGCACAGTGCAAATTGTGAATACTTACAACAAACTGCTTGCAAGGCACCTGGAAACCAAATATTATTTCCAGAAATTATCTGGGAAATAATTTCAAATAACAAGTAAATTTGAGTGTAACTCCCCCGTAGCTAAATATGGGTTGTGTGAGAAAACAGTGAGCTGCTCACAGTCAACTCATGCACAGAAAAAGAGGAGTGATACATTGGATACATTGTTCATTGTGGACTATTTACCAGCTCTAGCTCCCAGTTTATCACAGCTTCCTTCTACTGTGAGAAAGCATGATGATGTACAGCATAGGCTGAAAGTGGGAAGTCAAGAACAACAACAAGAGATTCCAGAAATGGACAAAGAGAAAAATAAGAATTATATGCAAGTATGTGGCAAGATTCCACTTTTGGAAACACTGGGCCATATCCTCAACTGGTATAAATTGGTGTAGCTCTGTTGACATCAACCATGCCGGTTTACATGAGCTGATAATCAGACCCATCATATTCAGGAAATTATAAAACAAAATGAGATGGCTGTTTACCACTTCTTTCTGGCCTTTTTGCTATGTGCTTCATTTCTTTTACACCCAAAACTCACACTGAAGTCAATAAAAAATGTGAGTGCTCAAAAAAAAAATTGGACCCCAGATGCTATAGTAGTTTAATATCTAATACATTGTCTATTGGGAGACTGTCACTGGGTGACTGGCCCTTTAAGTGGGATCAGGGTCTAATGCACCTGTGATTTGTTGGCTGTCTCCCAATTTGGATTCAGAGAAGGTGTGTGGGCCATATAAAGAACAATCAAGGAGAGGTGAGCTGCTTGAGAGTACAGTGGAGGGTCTAGCTTCCTGATCTTCTTGAGCTGAATGCTGGGAGGCTGAGTCATTGGACTGTGTCTTGGACAGAAGAGTCATGAGACTAATCACTCTCAGATGGATGGCCAGAAGAGTGGGGCCGTGAAACAAGGGCAGAAAGGAACAGGGAACTGCATGCTGGTGGACTAATTGGTGGATGACCTGGAAGTGATGTCCTTGGAGAGGGGAAATGAAAATGGTGGTACTTTTGTATTGTTTACTGTGGGACTTGGAAGAGTGGTTCTACCATGACGGTTCTATGGACTATTGTACGTGTACATAAATAAATTATGCCTTTTTATCAGATAGTGAGAAAGACTGTGTTCTTTTTATGGCTGGACTGCGGGGAAACTGGTGCACTTATGTCATGGCCATCAGGGGCCACCCATGACATCATGTCCTTCCAAGGGAGAATAACTTAATGATTTAATGGGTCTTTCCCACCTCTGAATACTCTGATCTTATTTTAGGAAACAATTCTTAGAGTCCTGCTGTCACTAAGTCTTTGCTCTGACTATTGCAAGTGTCTTGCTGCTCTCCCCTTTTGGCATGGATCCCACCCAAACCATCTTCTGGCTGAGGGCTCAAACCGTTCCCTCCAACCTTATGGCCGGAAGTCAGTTCTTGTCACTCAGGAACATCCAGCAGTGATTACCCCTGAGCTTTTCACCAGAATCCAGGTCACTCTGTCTTCAGTAAAAGCAGTTTTATTTAAGTGCAATGCAGAGAATCTCATATCATAAAATAAGATGAAGTGAATGTAACCACATCTCAGTCTCCTCCTGCTAAAATACAGTTAGATGGATGAGATAATTAGGGGTCAGATTCCACTGGGTGCAGCAAACAGGAGGAGGGGCTCCCTGATTCTCAGGCTAGTTTTAAGCATCAAGAAGTTTTAAGTTTTTAAGCATCCCAACTCCTCCAGCTGGTGATGTTTCCCATGGCACTGCTCACCAGCTGGGGGCAGCCGGAGTTCAGTGTGCTCTGGCCCTCCTCCTGCCCCTCCCCACCCTGACATACGACACTTGGGGCTATGGCAGCTTTGCACCTACAAGGGAGTTGCTGCCGGATTTTAGTAGCACAAAGGGGCTGCAAAGCACCAGAGGATCTGTCTCTGTCGCAAAATATTACCCGATACCTCAAATTGCTACATACAGTAAATCTTTGATTCCCTCCACATGTAGGTATGAGTCCCCATCTCAGAGCATTCTCTCCTCTTAGTTTACAGGCATGTCCAGCTACCCTCTAAGAGTGTGTGCTCAGCAGCCTCCAACTCCCTCCTAGAAGAATTTCTTTACCCCACAAGGACAAAGCAGTTTAAGGACTCATTTTTTATTTTCACCTCACAACAGGATTCATGAGTTTCGCCCATCACTTATTGACGTGATCTCTTTTCACTCCTGTTCATATATAGCAATTAGCATGAAATAAACTCCTTGGCCACACAGTCAACATCCTTAGAGAGCTATGTCTGGACAGGTTCCCCCATGCAACACAGGTACAAAATAACATTCACATTTTGAAAGGATAACAGTGCTAAATCAGCTGTCCCTATACAGCCATCTGACTCACGTACACCTACCATGCTAATATAGGTAAGTCACATCCTACAGAGAAGATTCCTGTAGAAAGCACAGTACAAACAATGGCCCCAGTTCTACAATTAAATCCATACAGGAGAACCTCTGCGCCCACATAGAGACCTGTTGGCTTCAGTGGGACTTCACTTCATGCAGGAGTTTACCCAGGCAGAGTCCCTGGAAGTCAGTGGGGCACCACACAGTGCAGGGTATGTCTGCATCAACCCAATCACAGGAGAGAGGCCTCTGTATGTAGCTGCTTTATCTTACTGTCCATAAGATAAGCCATATACTTTAAGAAAGGCTTTATGTTATAGTTAGCGCTACATGGATGCTTTTAATTAACTGTACCTCAGCCACAATGAAAATCAATATTATCATAAAAGTTAAAGATACTTTTTTTATAATTTAAAATGAAAGTTTTGCCTATAATGGATAAAACTTTAGTTTGACATGGGGGGCAGATGGTATAGAGACCATGTTCTCTGGGTTCTACTGTACTAAATGCATCCTCCAGCTGAAAGAAAACAGTGATTATCAAAAAGTCAATTGTCATTCTGCCTCTTTAGAAAAATTCCATTAAAGATAAAGCCAATTTTAATTAGATTAAGTATCCAATTACTGTAATTACATTTTTAAAAAATTCACATCATGAGGATGACCCTTTTTAAAAGGGTTACAAGAATAATTAGTGTATTCATATTAAACAAAATGTATTGGATAATATTTATACCCAGAAGGCAAAGTACATTACACATATTTCACCTTTGGGGAAAGCCTGCAAATGTTTTGGCAGTGGTATGAATATTTATAGGCAAAAGTGTGCTTTAGCAAGATTATATGAGAAAGCACTTTTATGCTCACAAATTTTTACCCAAGGGTAACGTATACATAAAATGTAGTGCAGAGATTATGGATATGCAAAGTATGATTTAAGTAGGGAATTTATATCTGTTTGTTTAATTAATTGGAGCAGAAAACTATTTTCCTTATTTCTGACAGAAGAGCCCAAGGAATCCAAGTGCCCACTAACTACAGCAAAGGTAATCGGCAAAGATGATGCAAGGAAAAGTCTTTACCTCACCACTTGCCAGAACATAGACTAAGCCAGCCATTTTCACACAAGGCCTTCACTCTGGGTCATATTTTACCCTGTAGAATACCATGACTCTCCTTTTTCTGATCCCGGGCTCACCAGATAGCTGGAAAGCAGGCAGTCTCCATGGAATCTGCAGCCACATCACTACTTATTTGGGGTCAAATCCTTAAATTCCTAATATGGGGAAGAACCAACTCAGTGGAAGGGGTTTAGGGACCAAATCCTCAGTCCAGGCTCCCTGTACAGCACTAATATGGCACATGGGAAGACACAGATACAATAACTCCTCACTTAACATTGTCCCGGTTAACGTTGTTTCATTATTACGTCACTGATCTATTAGAGAACATACTTGTTTAAGTCGTGCAATGTTTGGTTATAATGTTGTTTGGCCACCGCCTGCTAGTAGGTAACTACTTTGTGATGTAAGCCAAGCGACGCTCCCACTTCAGTGTGGCAGCCATTGTTGTTTACGTTGTGTCAGTACAAGTATTCCCTGAACATTTCTAACACGTGATTGTATCACCCAGCATCATGAGTCAAAAACGCCCAGCAAGTGATAGTGCAGTGCCTAGCAGTGATGACGATTCTAACAGGGAACGTCGCTCCAAATTGATTAGGGAAGTTGGTGATGTAATGAATTGCTATAAAGAAATTTACCAAGAAAAAAAAAAAAGGAAAGCAAAACAACAATCTCTAGATGTGTTTTTTCAAGTTGGGAAAGTTCAGCAATAACAGCAAGAGGAGCAGCCGGACGATCCACCCTCTGACTCCACTACCTCAACTAAGCTTCACAATCATCATTGGTGAGTACAGTATTATATTGTTTGTTTAAAATTATTTAAAGCTTATACTGTATATGGATATAATGTCTTTTGTTGGGTGAAAAAAATTTCCCTGAAACCTAACCCCTCCCCCTGCCCCCATTTACATTAATTCTTATGGGGAAATTGGATTTGCTTAACATCGTTTCACTTAAAGTTGCATTTTTCAAGAATGCAAGAATACAACGTTAAGTGAGGAGTTACTGTAATATAGCCCACAGCTATCCCTGCTTAGGAATCTCAGTGGAATCAAATAGTTCACTAATCCATTGGCTATACATCTTCCCTACTCACAATATTCTCTTGGCAGAGGAGCTGCAGAGATCTGCCCTGGAGAATCTCAGCAACCAATGCTGGTGGAGCATATTGACTGATGCTATCCGTTTCACAGCTTTTAAGAGCTCTGGAGCCTATCACAGGTATTTAGGTGCTCGATGTTTTGGCCTTACATTCTTACTCAGGAAAGGCTCCCACTGATTTCCAAAGGAGTTTGGCCTTAGAAAGAACGGCAGAATTTGGCTTTTTACTTTTAGAATTTTCTCTTCTACACTGCTACTCATCTTGTCTTTTTCAAATCTGCATAAGTTTTAGTGCTGGACTGCAGAGCCAAATCAGCGCTCCAGGAAACTCAAACCATTGAGAGACACTGGGCCTGGTTCTTTTTTCATTCATGGCACTTTTACATCAGTGTACTACTGTTGAATTCAAGGGAATTGTTCCTAATTTACACTGGTATAAATCACAGCAAAATTAGACCCAGATTTTTAAGTCCCCTCTCAGATATGATTAAATGAAACAAGCAGACCCAAGATGATTCATTCAACTAATTTCACACCATATTTCTGTTCACAAAATTATCAGCAATTGAACTTTGATTTTTATGGATTTCTGTTATTCAGGAATGTTCAATTAATGTGTTACGTGAACAGATATCAGGCTATATATTGTTCAGGTGCTATTGCTGTTATTCTTTACTTCAAGCTGTGCTGCGTGATTGGTTGCCAAAATCAAATGGAAATGTTTCTGCTCTCTGGATGAGTGAAACTTTTGTAAAGAGGAAAAAGGCTTGAATAAGTAATTTGTGGTGCAAACATTTGCGCAAACACATATTTGCATGAGTATTCAAATATGCAGTGTAAATATTTGTGTTGCATACAGATTAGCACATTTTCTGTTTCTATGAACCTTTTTTGCAAACAAAAATATCAAACGAATATTCTCGGCAAATGAATAAAAGCATGGAGCAACAAAGCAAATTCATGCATCTTAATGGAACAAATGTTCTTGAATGCATTTTCAGTATTCACCCAGTGCTAGGGATAAGTTGGGATGGTTGAAAAGCAAGGATCAGCAAGGGGAAGGAATGGATGGGATCAATGTCAGGAAGAATGAATAAAGAATAAATAGAATTAAAGTCTAATTTCAGAAGTTCAAGATAAACCATTTTGGCTTAATGGTTGGAAGTATTGATATTAATATCCATTATATGTATACATACACACATTACAGTAGGTGGAAGTTGTTTTGCCACATAAATCCTGCTATTTTTAATACCATAAGGACTGTATTGGGAACACAGTACAATACAGCAGATTCATGAATAAATATCAGCCGTTGTGCAGACATCACTTCTTAAAATACCTCCTTCTATGTGATGGGAAGCAACATCCAATGTACAATAACCGTAAAAAAAACCCCACACTTCATGAGGCTGACCCTTTATCAAAGTGTTGTGGGAATAACCAGTGTATTCATATTCGTGAAACTCTGTATTGGATTATATTTATACCCACAAGGCAAAGTACATAACACATATTTACAAGGCTTTCATCTTTTTGCTTATTCTGTTTGTTTATTATCCTATTTCCATACCTATATTTGTATATGATAAGGACCAGATGCTGTTTTTGGTTTAGTTAATGGAAGTTTTTCCACTGACTTCAGTGGATGTAGGACTGGGTCCCTAATACTCATGGAGTTTGATTCTACATACCTCATGCATCTAAATTTTTTACTGAAGGAGATGAAGATTTGGGTGAAGGAGGAAAATTATTCTTTTAACAATAATTTTTGGGACAGAAGAATTTATACTGGGTCCTGATATCCCTACCAGTATATCTTATTTTCTTTGTTATGGTTGACTGTTCTTCCACTTTACTAGTTGCTGGATCTTTGTTTATTTGCTGACTGTATTATAAGTTGTTAAATAAAAAATATAAATAATAATAAAAATTGCTGCAACTGTCTTGCTCCAACTAAACAAACAGACTAGAACATTTATTTCAGAAAAAAATTTTTTTTTATGTTCTTATGCACTCAACTTATTCATCTTCCTTACACCGTGAGCTCAACAACTATCATATGCTTCCTGAGTGGTCACTGTACAGTGCTTCCATAGTCTGACTGGGGATTTGATTATCCAGTGTGTGGAAAATGAGACTGAGCATAGTGGGTATTTCCATTCCTCTCTGTTGTGAAAAGTAAGGAAGGGGAAATTAGAAAACAAGCAACCCTTGACAGGAATTTTCTATTCCTTCCACTTGTATTATGTCAAGAAGAGTCTGCTAGCAGATAGTGATACTACCCTCTGTTCCATGCTGTTAAATGATTTCCTCATGGAAATCCATATATTAACCATCACTGACTCAATGTCACTCTTAGGACTGCTAACAGTGCAATTGTCTCCTGAGAGTTATTCATTGCAGCCTGAGCATAGGGATGCTCAGGGAGGTGCTAGAGATCTGTTAGTTGCCTCTGACCTATTACAAGCAGTCTTACTATCTTGAGTGCATGTCCTAAGATAAAGTTAAAATGGAAATAGTGGTGACATACAGAGTGCCCTGCTTTGCTACTGATTTCCTGTTTGAGTTGACTGATACTGCTTCTGGAATGGCAAAGGGTTTGTCCTGTGAAACTTCAGCCTCATGTAAGCTGATTCTTCTAAACCAGGGGTTCTCAAACTGGGGGTCAGGACCCCTCAGGGGGTCGCAAGGTTCATACATGGGGGGTCATGAGCTGTTAGCCTCCACCCCAAACCCTGCTTTGCCTCCAGCATGTATAATGGTGGTAAATATATAAAAAAGCATTTTTAATTGATGGTGGGGGGGAGCACTCAGAGGCTTGCTATGTGAAAGGAGTCACCAGTAAAAAAGTTTGAGAATCACTGTTCTAAGCTGGTGCAAGATCTCATAGCCAGCCTGATATTGTTAGGCAGATATTTGCTCTGGCTCAACACATGAAGCTGTCATCCAGTTTGATGTTTGAATGACTATAGAAAGATAAAATTTCAAATCTAAATGTAAACTGAAGTCCAACAGTTTTGAAAATCAAAAGTTTCAAGCTATTTCAAAGATTTCTTGCCATGTGTATTAAAACAGCAAATGTAGTTAACTACACCATATGTTGCACTCAGCACAAAGTTTACCTAATTTCCAATGGATAATACTTACCCAGGAAAATACCGTATTTTTTACTTGTAATCACAAAAACTCATTCTACGGATCATCTCTATATATTGCACTTTTAATTAAGCTTAAATGGTATTTTGTTGAGTGCACATTACCTTTTAATCTTCAGAGATAAAGAAAATAAATACCAGTAATTGATCCATAGACTGTGCTATGTAGCTATAAAGTAATTTAAATTCTACATCACTAGAAGACATTTATCAATTCAAATGAAGGGAGGGCCACACTCTGCCACCTAACATTGAGGGTGGCAGAATCTGGCCCTAAGTGAGTAGTGGAACACCAACTACTGGCCTGTCTCCAATTCATCCTCAATAAAATCTTTGTGAAGGTAGCAGCAAACGTGTCAGTCATGATGGACTTTCCTTATCCTCCCTAAAAATTCTCATTTGTGGGTTCTGCAGGGATTGATTCTGTCACATACATGAAATGTCTTGGAGAGATGTCTCAGGGTAGCTGGCCCTCTGTCAAGAGGTGCCAGAAGACAGACAGCTCCTCAGGAAAGGGACTTCTCGGCGAGCTGGCTAGGGAGCTCAGCAGGAAAGAGAATTCAGGAAACATACTCCTAGAGTGAAGAGGTTCTGAAAGGGGAGAGTTACAAATGCCAAGCCCATAGGAGGCCTGGTCTCAGTAGAACGACCTTACCAGACAGCAGTTGATGGTCCAGATCCCAGAGGAATTACACACTGCTTCAAAGAAGAGCTGCAGTGATTTGACCTCTAAAGGGGCCCTGAGTCCAGAGAAGGAAACCTTTGCTGTGTGGGTCGAGAGGGCCTTAGTGGTAAAGAGCCTATATGGAGGAGATGGATGGACTCAAATGGGGCAAACCGACTAAGATTAACCCCCACTCCCTCCCCACAGCTAGGACACTCAAGTGAAGACTTCCGTGTGTTTTTGTTTGGTCTTTGATTAAATAAATCAGACCCCACAAAGGGCACCATTCAGTCTGTAAACACTTAATTGAACTCACTGAAAGCTCACTGGGGAAAGTGAGGCAGAGATTTACCATGCGGTTCTGCACTGGGCCACAAGGGGGTGCTCCATGGGTGAGTGCCCACCACCACAAGAGATCATAAGACAAAAACCAGCTCCACATTTTTTTCTCAGCAAATAGGACAAATATTCATATATGGACTTCATAGTGCCTGGAAGAGAAAAGCATATTGGTGAAGCAGCTGGTTCAAGCTAAATGCAGAGAAGACAGAGATGATGCTGTTTGGAAGCATAAGACTCTTTGAGGAGTGAGCTAGGATACTAACCTCAGTCACCTGCCTCTGAAGGAATCTGCCCTGCTATTATCAAGAGAGTCTGCAGTCCAATGTTAAATTCCTCATTGTTCCAAAACAGACAAAAAACAGTGGTGAGCGATACCTTCTGTCATATTTTTCTTGGGATTTTTAAAAATTTGGAATGCAGCTTGTTGTGACCTCACTAAGGTGAGCAGCGTGACTAGACATTGAGTACTCCATATCATTTTTGGTTTTCAGACCTTTATCAGTACCTGCTGAGGGCATAGGAAGTGGTGAAGAAGAGTCCCACGGGGAGGAAGAAGTCTACAGAGAGTGGTGAATGAGTCCCACTAAGACTGTGACAAGACCATTGAGAATTGGTAAAAAACCTACTGGGCTGTTGAAGGAGACAGTCCACAGGGGCTCTCATTAATGGGAAATCAGCTAAAGGCTGCCCTCTCCCCAGAGGTGAAGCATTGTAGAAGAACAATTACTGGAACCATTAGAATGGTTTCCAAGTGTTCAGAAGTCCTTACACTGTGATTTTACTTTTATAGTAACTTGAGACCTTTCAGTGTTGTGCCTTCGTAGTGATCTGCTGTGCCTTAGCGGAAAGCAGGTCAGTCCTCGGTTCAAGTTCAATTACTTGTGGAAAGTGAGTTAAAAACAGCAGTTGCAACCCAGGCCCTCTGGAAAATAGTCTAATTCAACTACAGTAATCTAGTGTAATATAAATATAATGGAAATACGAAACCATGACATTTAATTTGATGTGATGCAATTTCTGCCTATGATTGTGAGAATGAACCAGTATAAACACAGAACCTCTCTCACCCTAGCAATAGTGAGAGCAGAGTAGAGTTTATTAGAAATGTAGTGTGAGAGACGGCTTACACAACAGCAGCCCACGCTTACAAATTATTTGCAATCTTCAGATTTAAGACTTCCTCCTGAAAAAAATCACTCCAAATATATTCTAGGATGTTTTTGGCAGTTTTAGTAGTTGTGACAGATTTTTAGTTCTTTCCTTTATATTTAAATAAATACACTCACGGAAGGATTCAGTAAATACGTAGTACAGAGGGACACAGTAATCAAGGCATTGTCTAAATTTGCCTTTTTTCCCCCTGCTATTTTTTTCCACTGTAGCAGCTCCAGCTGTGCTAGTAACAATTCGTAAGCAGACAAATCCCAGGCAGCTGCTGGAATTTTAATTGCTAAGTCATCAAGATTTGTTCTGAATGGGGTTAGACAGCAATGGGAAATTTTAAGGGGAAATAGCTAATGTAGACCCCTTTCAATGAGTGTTTCTTGGTGCAGTTTGGAATGCTAAGTCATCAAGATTTGTTCTGAATGGGGTTAGACAGCAATGGGAAATTTTAAGGGGAAATAGCTAATGTAGACCCCTTTCAATGAGTGTTTCTTGGTGCAGTTAGGAAAAAACATTTTAAAAAAGTGTACCAAAGTGCACTGAATACATAAATACACGAACAATACTCTGTATTGTAAATAGTGGATCCAAAATTACTCCTTGCTGTAATCTTCTCGTACTCTTTCTTCTTACATCTTTCCTTCAGAAAAGTATGATCCATAGTTTTTTGCAAGTTTGAACTGACATTCTGCTGAGAACTTTGTTGGATGTTTAGTCACCAATAAATGGAATATGTGTAAGTGGAAATAACCTTATTAAGTCTTGACCACTTAGTCAATTTTAAATAAAGACTTGCTGCAAAACCCTTTAAAAATCTCAAGATATCCTACTGGATTCTGAAATAATTAAGAGCATTTTTATCCAACCTAATATACCCAATGTTAGGTTTTTCCTCATATAGTCCACAAACATTATGTGTTTGTTCAAAACGAATGCTTCTGTTATTTTCTCGAAAAGAGAACTCAAGGCCCAATCCTGAAAGGTGCTCAAAGCCACCTGAGTACTGTTGAGTGCCCCCTAAAATCCTACTGAAGTGAAAGAAGAGCAGAGGACACCCAGCAGCTCACAAGAAATGCTTTACATCCTATAGAACCCAAACAATCTCCCCTGCATATTAAGGATGAGGGAATGAAAAACCCACAGATCCCTGTGTGATGAGCCAGAGAGGCCCCACAGAGGCAATGAAGGGGTTGAGGAGGCAGACAGGCTCTTCACTGGTAATGAAAGAGTTAGGGAATGCCTGTGGACCCAGCTGGCCATACCCCACTACACCTGCACCCAGTGCGAGGTGTGGACTAGGAAGATAAGAGAAGAAGGCCTACCCTAATTTAGGGCTGATCAGGAAGGAGAACAGAGCTCTAGTTCTCTTGGTGGGAGAGAAGTTTGGTTGTATTCCTGAGATGGTGCTTGCTTGCCAGCTGGATTGGCTCTCCTGGAAGGGATGACCAGATTTTAGGATGGGAATTGGCAGAAGCAAAGACTGGGAGACAAACCTTGAATAGAGGGGTGGGGCCTCACTGAAGGTTTGTGGGATGATCCTGGGTTTGAGTTGTGCTTATTTTTGTTCCTTAAATGCTCCAGCCAAAGCACCACTCTACTGGACCTTGCTGGGACAGACACATACTAGTGGTGATCTGCAGCTGCGTGAGTTGGGTCCAGAATCACCAGGGGGGAACCTGGTTACATCCTAGCTTTGGGATGTTAAAGGAAAGAGTGCCACCTCTGTTGCATTGTTCTTCCCCCAGACTTAGAGATGGGGATCAGCAGATGGGGAGCAGGTGGGCAAAGGACATGCATAATTCTCCCTCTAACTTGCTGAGATCCAGATTTAAGTACTGATCCCCTGCAACACATCAGAGGACTAGAAACAGGAGTTTTATACTGCCTGTTGAAAAAGTGAGATTTTTTTCTTTCCAATGGGATAGAGTACTTGCTAGCCTTGCTCACAAAATACTGGACCTGAACACTATACTATTGTATCATACTGACAGAGGGTCTGGGGTTTGTCAACACTGTTTCACAGTAAGTGGAGTCTGAGGGATTTATAGCAAGAAAAATCTATTCTTGCCACTTGGAGAGACCACTATACAGACTGGTTTCAGAGTAGCAGCCATGTTAGTCTGTATCTGCAAAAAGGAGTACTTGTGGCAACTTAGAGACTAACAAATTTATCTGGATACAGCTAGACAGAAGGCATGATGTAATACCTCTTGCCAAGGACAATGGATACTTACCTTAGAATCCCACCTGCTTTGACTAGTGAACATGGCTAAAGTAAAGAACTGTGACGTGATCTTTGAAATACTTAACTAGGAGCCAGGAAGATAGGTGATGTTATCAGAATGAAGGGACTGGTCATTGTATTTCCTTGCATTTTTTCTGAATGGCACCCCTGATTTCAGCCACTAATTATGGAAATGTTTATTCTCTCAACCTGATGAGAAACTCAATCACCAGGGAGCTGTCCTGGAATAAGGAACTTGATAAACAGGTCTGGAAAGCTCTCTGGGACAGCCAAGATAAGGCTGCATTAGGTTGAGGAGCAAATGGTCAGAATATTTACGAAATGATTCTTTTGCTGTACCTTGGGCATTTCCAGCTTATGAGATGTGTGAATCTAAATGTGATATGCAAACCACTTCTGTTTTACTATGCCTTCCTCTGTTTTCAATAAATCTCTTAACTCACTTAATTGACAGGCAATCTGTTTGTAAGGTAACTTCTCACATCTCTTTGGGCTGTAGGGGTACTGGCAGAGGTACAAATGACACTGGCGTTTGGAACATGGATATCCCTCTCCTTGAAGTCTGTACACTTGGATTCATGATATTGAGGAAACTTGGCATTACAAGTGGAAGGATACAAAAAAAGTACTTTAATGGTTTTTAAACTCTCTCACTGTCCTTTACGGTGTGCACTACTCTCCCCTTCACTGGGAAGGTGAGGTTACTAACAAGCTGTAAAACACAAATGCCAATAAAATCTTCATGCCAGACACCACCATCATGTGCTCCCTTACGTATATTATAGGGAGTGCAGCAGTGACCCCATAGTTAGATTGCCTATTATCTTCCATTATTTTTTTTTTTAAGTCTAATACTTCCAGTATCTGCAGCAGCTCTTTGAAATTTAGGAAGGGGATAGTCCTAGGGCAGGGAGGTGACATTTGCTATCCTGATAAAGAATAATTTAGGTTAGGCCAAGTTATTAGCTGTCAAAAAACACCATTTCTCATTTGCATTTTGTTTTTGTTCTTAATGTGTTGCTAAGACCTGTATGCACTCCATTAGCCTTGCACATACACCATCTTGTGCCTTTCTTAGCATAGGACACAGAACCAAACCTCTGGGTGGGAGTGAGGAAAAGTGTACAGTGAAAAAAAATTACATAGCGAGATAGGCTATTCAGCATACAAAGGCTGCTTATTGGCCTATGATAATGCATTAACCTTACATGTCAGTTACACGGAGTGAGCTGGATCGCTCATTCCTGGGGTAAAGCCTGTAGGAAAAGGAAAACTCCGCAAGGTTCCCCTTGCAGTTGCCCCAGAAGGGGAATTAGCAGCAAGGTGACGAATTTTATTCCAGGGACTCACCCACCCTCCATGTCCCCCCCTTATCTACGGCCCCAGCCCACCAGCGTGTAAGCGGCGGTGAGGCGGTGCGTACACACGGGAAGCCCAGCAGCGGGGAGCACACGGGGGCCCGGTCTCCAGGGTGAGGCTGTCGCGCTGAAGATGCTCACTGAGGGGAGAAGACCCTACCGAAGAAACTGGAAACTCCGCCTCGGACGAGTTGAGCCCCCTGACTCCCCGCTCGGCGGGCTCCGGCTCGCGCCGTCGGCGCAGGGGCGCGGTGGAGATGCGTGGCTCCGCCCCTCCCCCCCGGGCGCGGCTCGGCTCGGCTCGGGGACGGGGAGCAGCAGAGGCTGACCCGAGCCAATCAGGGCAGCGGGCGGCTCTAGCCCAGCGGTCGCTAGTGCGCATGCTCCCGCCGCTCGGACATGCTTGATAATCAGCCAATTGCGAGGAAGGCGGAGTCTGAGCCTGCACCTTCCCCAGAGCCCAGGCAGCACGCGCCGGAAATACGTCACGGGCCGCAGCAGCGGATGTTACTCTTGGGGCCGGTTGCCGGTTCCCGTGGCGCTCCATGGTTTCCGATCGGTTGCGGGGGGGGTGGTTGGCTCGTCTGTCTCTGGCGCGTGCGGCCGTTGGGGGCGGCCATGTCGTATCCGACCGTCCGGAAGGTGGCGATGGTCTCGTGCCTGGTGCTGTGCGTCTCGCTGCTCCTGCCTCGGACCTTCCTGTCCCGGGGCGGGAGGCAGGAGCCCGGCAGCGCGCCGCCTACCCCGCCCGAGGGTAAGAGGCCTCCCCGGGGCCTGGCCCCGCGCCCTCAGGGGCTTCGGCTGCTGAGCTGCCACCCCCACGCCTGGGGCTGGTCTCCCGCCCCCCCTTCCCGTCTTATGCACCCCCTTCCTCGCGGAGGCCCCTCGCTGTGTGCCGCTCTCGGGTGCAGGGGGTGGGTGGGTGGCCCACTCTAACTCTGGGCCCCTGTGCGAAGAGGGGACGGGGGAGGTGTCTGCTGCTTGCTGTGTCTGATCCCACCGGGCAGCTTCCCCGGCAAAAGAAGCTTCTGCCCCTCCGCCCCCCGCTTTCATCCGACCGTAGGGAAACCCACCTAGCCTGGGACTAGCCTGGTCTCGGCACCAGCCACAACTGGCAGCGTTTTATTATTTGTGTTACCTACCGCTCAGGAGCCCTAGTCTTGGACCAAGGCCCTGTTGTGCTAGGTGCTGCACAAAACATGGCAAAAAGCTGGTCACAAGGCGCTTTGTGTGTTTATGGATGATGTTTATAATTCCAAGAGTCTCATAATGAGTTACATTTAGCATTAACTGGTAGCAATAGAAGCTTAGGTACCAAGTTTAAAATACTACTGTAGGTAGGCATAAAGTCATATTAATACTTTGCGTTTCTCACTTGTGGGTGTAAAGTACTATGGGATCTGCAGATTTGCAAGTTGAAATGATCATTTCATTGCACTGTTTTGTAAGAATATGTTTGTCTGGCCAAAAATTCCCCCCTAGTATTCTATAGTGTCTGTTTGGCTGCAGCTCTGCTCCTGCAAGGTTACAGCTTTCATTTCTATCATGGTGTTTGTGCAATGCTTGTATAAAATGCGTTGGTGGCTTTTGGAATGAAAAGTATTATATAATTCACCCAACTGTTTTTCCATCTCACCTGTTCTTGTTTTCATTTCAGAGATCTTTTGTATACCGTGGAATTTCAAAGGCGGAGTAGTAGCTCAGTGTTTCCATCTCTGACATGATTTACATTTCTTCTTTCCCAAAAACCTTTTAATCAAAACTCTCAAGTTTCATTTGAGTTTTATTTCTTAATGTGTGTAGTAAATTTTGTCTGAGTTATGTAAAGGGAGAGCAAATTACAATATCCTTCATTCGTTGTGTTGTCATTTATTTGAAAGTCATTTTCTTATGTTTTTACATTTTGTTTTTGAAGTGTCATGAAATAAAAATTCATTTAAATCACCTACATTGTTTAGTTTCCTACTCCAATATTATTTCTGATTTTGTTACCAATCTATCAAGTTTTTATAACAACCATTTTACATGTCGTATAGTTAGGATTATATTTATGTACAGTAAAATTATTTTTTTAAATATTACACTAATTGAGCTACATTTACCTCTTTGCCCCTTACTCTGCAATCATAATCCACTAGAAAGACCCCTTGTGCAGAGTCCTGTCTTCATCAGTGGGGCTCTGCATGGGGGCAGGGATCCACACTAGTAGATCTAATTGCAGGAATGGGGATTTAATAAGGTGACTTCGTTGTACACCACCTTTGATCAATTCCGTTTTCTTCTAGTTCTGTGACATTGATATGATCATATAGTTAAATAATCTTACTAATTCTACTCTTCCTGGGATAACCTTTGTAAGCAACTGAAAGATGTTCTTATAAAGGCAAACTTGCTA
The DNA here is from genome assembly GCF_965152275.1 of Natator depressus. Lineage (NCBI taxonomy): Eukaryota > Metazoa > Chordata > Testudines > Cheloniidae > Natator > Natator depressus. The sequence continues at coordinate 33,033,385 of NC_134239.1, read as the reverse complement.
GACGACACCATTTTGCACCCTGAAGTATCTAGTAGAGATACACAAATCCAAACTTGTTGCAAATGTTCATATTTGCAAATGACTTCAGTACAGCTTTACAAGCTTTTTTTGTATGTAGTTTTGTCATCTCACTTTCAAGATGGAAGGCAGAAAGAAAATGCTTATGTCTGGTGTTAGTTTTTTTGCTAAGGACTTGAGCTAGCAAAGTGCTGAGCTCTCTGTCCCCAATCCATCAGAACACTAAGCTCTTGACTTCAGTAGGGCCACTCTCATGCTTAAAGTTAAGCTTGAGTTTGTGTGTTGCTGGATCAGGGACAGTGCTCAGCAGCCTCTGGGACTGATCACAGATGCCTTACTCTGATGAGGATGTAACCTCTGTCAGCTGCACAACTTCAGTTTAAGTTTATAGTCTACTTTTCAGTTTGATGTCAGTGGTTTCATTACAGTTGTTACACAGACTGAACTTTATTTTTCCATAAAAAAATAAGTAAATCTCGATTAAATAGCTGTGATTCATTTTCTTGTCACTAGTTGTCCTCTTGAACAAACTGATATTGTAGTTACTGTTTAAATGCCCTAGAAATTCAATCAGATAATGTCATTTTTAAACCTAACGCAAATGCCTCAACTTTAGTTTGAATAAAACATGCTTATAGTTTTCTGCTATTTGTTAGAATCAGACATTGTCTAAAAGAGATTTATCATACAAGTCTATAACTTAGTGGCTATGTCAACTACTGTCTCAGTAAAGCAGCGTTCAGACGTATTTTTTTCATTTAAGAAAGCAGTAAACCACACTAACGTAGGAGTTAAGCAGCATGGGTGATGTATCTTTGTAATGTCCACTATGCCGTCATGCAAAAGGCTACTTTAATTTTATTTCGCAAAACTCTTGTATCTACTTAAATCTGCAATGCCTGTTTACATTATGTAAAATCCTCAAATATTTTTAAGAGTTTGAAATACGTTATTGGTTAGAGGAATAAAGCCGAAACAGACACCTAAAAGAAGTACTTTAAAATATAGTCCTCAGCAGTGCATCCTGTGTATTTTATTCACTATTTTTTTTGTTTGTTTGTTTTGTTTTTAAACAAACCACAAAACCACTTTGCATCTGCATTGCAAAAACTAGTCCTGGACAATGGATTTGCAGTTAATTTGCAATTAGTTCTCTATTAAAAATTCTGCATCATAAAATCAAAATCATTCACCAGTATTTTGATCTTACAACAGATTCTACTTTAGATCAGTTTTGAGCAACTGGATCTTGACACAATTAGCATTTGAATTTCCTTCGGTCAGGGAGGCTCCAGGTAGTGAGAACTTTTCTGTTTAGGGTAACTATCTTGTCCTTTACGCCTTCTCTCCTCCCTGCTCCCTCTCCTTGCCGTGTTTAATTTTTGTTTAATCTTATAAAATGTGTGCATAATCATTTGATATAATTTCATAAGATGTATATTCCTAAAATATCTTAATGTTTTTTTCCAACTTTAAACTTTTAAGAACACAGCAAGAACCCTTCTCTGAAAAGCAGTTCTAAACTGGGTTTATATAAGAAATATATACTGTGTCCAGTACATCCTGAGGAGAAATTACACCAGTTGCCTATACCAAAAGCATATATAGTTGTCTTCACCATTGCCTTAATAATTAGCAGTAGCTCAAGTGACAAGTTGTGTCAAGAAAATAAAACAAGTCATATTGGGGGAAAATGTAAACTAACACATGTGAAGAAAAATAACCAAAACACAGATCTAGTGGGAGTTGAAAACCTAGAAAATAGACAGAGGCCTGTTAATGATCAGTGATTTAAACATCTGCTTGTAATGTAATGTGGCTTGAAAAAGGTTAACATAATTTGGGCCTCCTATAGGTAGAGGTATGATCTTTGTTTGGTTTGACTGTGCCTGGAATAATGCATTCAGTTCCCAGTAGGAAGATATGGGCAAACTAGAGAGAAAAGCAATAAAAGTGATTCGGTGGCTGGAGGAAAACTTTAGATTAAATATCGGGAAAAACTGCATTAATTTTTAGTGAGGTGCATTAGTTTGTAGAATGGTCTCTCAAAAGCAAGTGATAGAAGCACCCTGGCTTATAACATATAAAACTGGACTGGACAAAACATGAGAAAATATATTGTAGGAAATGGGAGGGAGATGTACTGAGTAATCAGATTTTTTTTTTTAATTCCTAATATCAATGATTGTCAGAAAAAACGTTCGTTCTTTACTCCCTATAATGAAAAGCATAAACTGATGCAACCCTTAATTATAAAGAGTCATAAGTATAATTTGAAGGTAGATTTCTCACAATAATAGAATTTGCATTCCTAAAGTCAAGGATGTTTTTGTATCTCACTGCTGTTCTTAATGACAGGTTTCAGAGTTGTAGCCGTGTTAGTCTGTATCCGCAAAAAGAAAAGGAGGACTTGTGGCACCTTAGAGACTAACAAATTTATTTGATGAAATAAATTTATTAATGTCTAAGGTTCCACAACTACTCCTTTTCTTTTTACCGCTATTCTTGCAATTTAGGGTAGTAGCAGAATGTCTGAGGGAGTAGGTGCTTCCTTCATGGTTTGTTCTAGCTCTTCTGTGCTTTACATGGGACTTGAAGTTCATCGTGAAGCCACTTTTCAGATAGCTGGAAAGTTATATAAAAACAAACTTTACCTTGTGTATTTTGATTAATATAGAAGAGTTTTTATTTTATTATTTTGTTTCAGAATGTAATAGTTAAGTTAGACATAAAAATCTCATTTAGTTAACAACTAGCACTTTTATATAATGGCTTCCATCCTTAGAACTCAAAGCACTTTACAAAAGTAGCAAAGTTTATATTAGAAAACTGAAACACAGACGTGAAATGACCTAACTAGTGCCACACAGTAAGCCGGTCGCAGAGCTGTGACCAGACCCTATGTCTTCTGACTCCTAGGCTTCTTACCCTAGGTGCTGCATCATGTGTCCGTTTAACTAGTGTTTGATTGATCAGTTTGTGGAGTGGTTAGGACATTAGCCTAGGTTCATTTCTGTGCTCTGCCACAGACTTCCTCTGTCATCATGGGCAAGTCACTTAGCCTCTATGTGTCTGTTCCTGATTTGTAAAAGGAGGATAATAGTACTTTCCTGCCTCACAGACGTTTGAGGATAAATAAGTTAAAGATTGTGAGCACTCAGATATTACAGCAGTGAAGCCATATAAGTACTATAGAGGCCTGTATAGGTGGATTACAAATTAAACATGACGGTGGGTTATATATACTTTGATATCAAAAGTCAGCACTTTGCAGCTAGCCAGCTACGGCCGAATCCTGTATTACACCTTAAATCCAGTTTTATGATTTAAACAGTTTAATCTTAATGAGAAATAAAATGTGTAGATATTGATAAATAGTCAAGCTGGGTGCAGTAACACTCAATTAAAAGATTCTCGCTAGCTGCACCACATGCAGTATCCTTACTGAAGTAGCTGTTACTGGTCTCTGAATATTATCACTTGGAGTTTGACGTGGATTATTGTATCCTCTTCCTTAATCATATTTAAATCAGAATAGATTGTTTAAAACTTCTTTTAATCAGTTGCAGGGTGAATAAACTCTGTGATTATGACATGCTGTCCAATTTCTAAATAGGATTTCACCTTCACTCTAGAGAAAACTCAACCTCTTAACACACACGAATACAGTGCAAATGTCAGTTTGACACTTACTTCTCATATTTGAATCTGTAGTCCCACTAAAGTTAACAGGGCTAATGGGAGCTTGCCCTTACTATCTAATTTTAGCTAATATGAATGGTGATGTGATGTATTACAAAATTCTGATTTAGGTTAACTAAACTGCAAAGACATTCAAGGAATGGTATCTGAGGCTTCTACATCTGGTATCCAGCTCTGCAGGATTGTAATAGTCTTAGTCAGGAATGAGTTAGAAAACCATTTAAAAGGGCCATGACATGATATTTTTAAGCTTAAGAAAAGGCTGCATAAAGCCTGCCATGAGAGAGTACTTTCCCCTTCCCAAAGCATTAAAGGGACCTATAGAAGAAGTACTTGCTACCAGTATTGGGGACTAGATCTGCAGTGTTACTCAGATAGCAAAAGGGACAGAACAGGAATGTGGATCTGGGCTCTATCAGGATTCGTATTTTGGTTAGGGGCAGGAGGGAAGAGAGAGGTGTCACATCATCTTACTGATGCAGAATATTTAATGAACTCAAGTTGAAAGAGAAGGAAGACAGTTTAATAACTGCTGGATAAAAATAAATTGTAATAGACTGTTTGTGATGGGTTGGAGCCCACTCCCCCTTTCTGGGATTCCACCTGATGCACTGGGATTTCACTGAGCCTGCCTGCTTCACTAGCCCGGCCTCCATCTCCCTGTTTTGCTGAATTAGACTCTCTGGCCTCTGGCAGCACACGCACACACAGGTAGGAACGCACCAGCTGCAGAACCACACAGAATCTGCAAACACCTCTCTATGAGAAGGCTCAGCTAGGAAATCACCCAACACTCAAGTACAGCTCCCCTCTGAAAAGTACACCCTAATAATACTGTCTTGCGCTGTAGAGAAAGCTATACAATGTAAGCTCATACATTCGCCCCCTCCCTCAAGGTGGAGGAAGATATGCACAACTTCTTATCCCCCCCAGTTAGAAATTGCACAAACTGGTTTTAATACTAAACAAAACAAGTTTATTAACTATAAAAGGCAGATTTTAAGTGATTATAAGGGATAGCCTACAGAACAAAGCAGATTACCAAGCCAATAAAACAAAACATGCATACTAAGCTTAAGATCTTAAAGAGACTGGTTTCAAGAAGTAATTTCTCACCCTAAATGTTGTTTTAGGCAAGTTGCAGAGTTTCTGTAGCTCAGAGTTCCAGTTATTTCTCTTTACAGACTAGACACCTGTCTTAGTCTGGACTTTCCCACCGCTCAGTTCCTTTGTCTCTTCAGGTACTTCCAGCAGTCTTTCTTCTTGGGCAGGAAGGCAATGGAGAAGAGTCTTATTTGCCTTATTTCCCAGCCTTAAATAAGATTTGCATAAGGCAGGAATCTTTTGTTTCCCAGTCTTGACCGCCCTTTCATTTTAGTGGAAAATTACCAGAAGTCCAAGATGGTTTTTAGAACCAGGTGACAGGACCACCAGCTCTAGTAGTGTCACAACTATGTTCCAGGAGGCCTCTCAGGAAGGAGAGAGATTAGTATCTTCAAAGTCTTATTGTTTCTTCCTAATGGCCCATCAAGACTGATGGCCTGTTGTCTGGTGAGTGTATCCCAAATACACACCCAGTTGTAATTGTTAAATAGTCCATATTCCTAACTTTAGATACAGAAATGATACATGCATACAAATTGGATAATCACATTCAGTAAATTACAACCTTTCCGATGATACCTTACATGACCTATCTTGCATAAAATGTTATACCATAGCAATATCATAAGCATATTTCCATAAAGAATATGGAGTGTAAGTCACACTATTCTAGGAATGTTTTGGTCCTGGAGGGCAGAAGTCCTTTATTCCCTGGTACCTGCAAAGTAAGAATAGCTATTAAGGACAATTCTGGCATCCTCTTGGCTGGGTGCTAATCTGGAAAGATATGAACCTTTTTTGGAATAGGGGATTTAATCCCACCACATAGTGATGTGGGGATACAGACTCTCAGCACAAAACAGGTGGAAGTACATCTAGCGGAACTAAGTGAGTCTGTCTCAGGGTATGTCTACATTACGAAATTAGGTCAAATTTATAGAAGTCGGTTTTTTAGAAATCGTTTTTATATAGTCGATTGTGTGTGTCCCCACACAAAATGCTCTAAGTGCATTAAGTGCATTAACTCGGTGGAGTGCTTCCACAGTACCGAGGCTAGAGTCGACTTCCGGACCGTTGCACTGTGGGTTGATATCCCACAGTTCCCGCAGTCTCTGCTGCCCATTGGAATTCTGGGTTGAGATCCCTATGCCTGATGGGGCAAAAAACATTGTCGTGGGTGGTTCTGGGTACACGTCATCAGGCCCTCCCTCCCTCTGTGAAAGCAACGGCAGACAATCGTTTCGCGCCTTTTTTCCTGAGTTACCTCTGCAGACACCATACCACGGCAAGCATGGAGCCTGCTCAGCTCACTGTTACTGTATGTCTCCTGGGTGCTGGCAGACGTGGTACTGCATTGCTACACAGCAGCAGCAACACATTGCCTTGTGGCAGCAGAGGGTGCAATAGGCCTGAAAACCATCCTCATCATGTCCGAGGTGCTCCTGGCCGCCTCGGTAAGGTTGGTCAGGAGCGCCTGGGCAGATATGGGTGCAGGGACTAAATTAGGAGTGACTCGACCAGGTCATTCTCTTTAGTCCTGCAGGCAGTCATATTATCCCATCTTATGGTGAGCAGGCAGGAGATGAGGATGGCTTGCAGTCCTGCACCATCTGCAGCCAGCCAATGATGTAAAAGATAGATGGAGTGGATCAAAACAAGAAATAGACCAGATTTGTTTTGTATTCATTTGCTTCCCCGCTCCCTCCAGGAAGTCCTGCCTGAAATACCAGAGGGAGGAATAGCTTAGTGGGTTGAGCATTGGCCTGCTAAACCCAGGGTTTTGAGTTCAATCTTTGAGGGGGCCATTCTGTGTGACAGTTGTTTTTGTTTCTCCTTGATGTAAAGCCACCCCCTTTGTTGATTTTAATTCCCTGTAAGCCAACCCTGTAAGCCATGTCATCAGTCGCCCCTCCCTCTGTCCAATCATTCCGCGCCTTTTTTCTGTGCAGACGCCATACCACGGCAAGCATGGAGCCCGCTCAGATCACTTTGACAATTAGGAGCACATTAAACACCACGCGCATTATCCAGCAGTAAATGCAGCACCAGAACCTGGCAAAGCGAAACCGGGCAAGTAGGCGATGGCAGCAGGGTGACGAGAGTGATGAGGACAGGGACACAGACTTCTCTCAAAGCACAGGCCCTGGCAATGCGGGCATCATGGTGCTAATGGGGCAGATTCATGCCGTGGAACGCTGATTCTGGGCTCGGGAAACAAGCAAAGACTGGTGGGACCGCATAGCGTTGCAGGTCTGGGACGATTCCCAGTGGCTGCGAAACTTTCGCATGTGTAAGGGCACTTTCATGGAACATTGTGACTTGCTTTCCCCTGCCCTGAAGTTCAAGAATACCAAGATGAGAGCAGCCCTCACAGTTGAGAAGCGAGTGGCAATAGCCCTGTGGAAGCTTGCAACGCCAGACAGCTACCGGTCAGTCGGGAATCAATTTCGAGTGGGCAAATCTACTGTGGGGGCTGCTGTGATGCAAGAAACCAACGCAATCAAAGATCTGCTGATATCAAGGGTAGTGACCCTGGGAATTGTGCAGGTCATAGTGGATGGCTTTGCTGCAATGGGATTCCTTAACTGTGGTGGGGCCACAGACGGAACCCATATCCCTATCTTGGCACCGGAGCACCAAGCCGGCGAGTACATAAACCGCAAGGGGTGCTTTTCAATAGTGCTGCAAGCGCTGGTGGATCACAAGGGACGTTTCACCAACATCAACGTGGGATGGCCGGGAAAGGTACATGACGCTCGCATCTTCAGGAACTCTGGTCTGTTTCAAAAGGTGCAAGAAGGGACTTTCTTCCCAGACCAGAAAATAACCGTTGGGGATGTTGAAATGCCTATAGTTATCCTGGGGGAGCCAGCCTACCCCTTAATGCCATGGCTCATGAAGCCATACACAGGCAGCCTGGACAGTAGTCAGGAGCTGTTCAACTACAGGCTGAGCAAGTGCAGAATGGTGGTAGAATGTGCATTTGGATGTTTAAAAGTGCGCTGGCGCAGTTTACTGATTCGGTTAGACCTCAGCGAAACCAATATTCCCACTGTTATTACTGCTTGCTGTGCACACCACAGTATCTGTGAGAGTAAGGGGGAGACATTTATGGCGGGGTGGGAGGTTGAGGCAAATCGCCTGGCCACTATTTATACGCAGCCAGACACCAGGGCAGTTAGAAGAGCACAGGAGAGCGCGGTGCGCATCAGAGAAGCTTTGAAAACCAGTTTCATGACTGGCCAGGCTACGGTGTGAAAGTTCTGATTGTTTCTCCTTGATGAAACTCCCCACCCCTTGGTTCACTCTACTTCCCTGTAAGCTAACCACCCTCCTCTCCTCCCTTCGATCACCGCTTGCAGAGGCAATAAAGTCATTGTTGCTTCACATTCATGCATTCTTTATTAATTCATCACACAAATAGGGGGATAACTACCTACCAAGGTAGCCCAGGAGGGGTGGTGGAGGAGAGAAGCACGGGGAGGGGTGGTGGAGGAGGGAAGGACAAGGCCACACAGCACTTTAAAAGTTTAAAACTTTAAAACTTATTGAATGCCCGCCTTCTGTTTTTTGGGCAACCTTCTGGGGTGGAGTGGCTGGGTGGCCAGAGGCCCCCCCACCGCGTTCTTGGGCATCTGGGTGAGGAGACTATGGAACCTGGGGAGGAGGGCGGTTGGTTACACAGGGGCTGTAGCGGCGGTCTGTGCTCCAGCTGCCTTTCCTGCAGCTCAACCATATGCTGGAGCGTATTAGTTTGATCCTCTAGCAGCCTCAGCATTGAATCCTGCCTCCTCTCATCACGCTGCCGACACCTTTCAGCTTCAGCCCTCTCTTCAGCCCGCCACTTACTCTCCATCTCTCCTCCTGGTCGTTTTGTGATTTCCTGCACTCTGACATTGTCTGTCTCCACGCATTCGTCTGTGCTCTGTCAGTGTGGGAGGACAGTATGAGCTCAGAGAACATTTCATGGTGAGTTGGTTTTTTTCGCCTTCTAATCTTCGCTAGCCTCTGGGAAGGAGAAGATCCTGTGATCCTTGAAACACATGCAGCTGGTGGAGAAAAAAAAAGGGACAGTGGTATTTAAAAAGACACATTTTGTAGAACAATGGGTACACTCTTTCACAGCAAACCTTGCTGTTAACATTACATACACAGCACATGTGCTTTCGTTCCAAGGTCGCAATTTGCCTCCCCCCAGCGTGTGGCTAGCACCTCCCCACTCCCTGTGGCTAACAGCAGGGAACATTTCTGTTGAGCCACAGGCAAACAGCCCAGCAGGAACGGGCACCTCTGAATGTTCCCTTAAGAAAAGCACCCTATTTCAACCAGGTGACCATGAATGATATCACTCTCCTGAGGATAGCACAGAGAGATAAAGAACAGATGTTGTTTGAATGCCAGCAAACATACACTGCAATGCTTTGTTCTACATTGATTTCTGAGTACGTGCTACTGGCCTGGTGTGGTAAAGTGTCCTACCATGGTGGTTGGAATAAGGCTGCCCTCCCCAGAAACCTTTTGCAAAGGCTTTGGGAGTACATCCAGGAGCGCCACGAATGCCAGGGCAAATTAAACATGCTTGCTTTTAAACCATATATAGTATTTTAAAAGGTACACTCACCAGAGGTCCCTTCTTCACCTGGTGGGTCCGGGAGGCAGCCTTGGTTGGGTTCGGGGGGTACTGGCTACAAATCCAGGGTGAGAAGCAGTTCCTGGCTGTCGGGAAAACCGGTTTCTCTGCTTGCTTGCTGTGAGCTATCTACAACTTCATCATCATCATCTTCCTCGTCCCCAAAACCTGCTGCCGTGTTGCCTCCATCTCCGTTGAAGGAGCCAAACAACACGGCTGGGGTAGTGGTGGCTGAACCCCCTAAAATGGCATGCAGCTCATCATAGAAGCGGCCTGTTTGGGGCTCTGACCCAGAGCGGCCGTTTGCCTCTCTGGTTTTCTGGTAGGCTTGCCTCAGCTCCTTAAGTTTCACGCGGCACTGCTTCGGGTCCCTGTTATGGCCTCTGTCATTCATGCCCTGGGAGATTTTGACAAATGTTTTGGCATTTTGAAAACTGGAATGGAGTTCTGATAGCACGGATTCCTCTCCCCATACAGCGATCAGATCCCGTACCTCCCATTCGGTCCATGCTGGAGCTCTTTTGCGATTCTGGGACTCCATCATGGTCACCTCTGCTGATGAGCTCTGCACTCACCTGCAGCTTGCCACGCTGGCCAAACAGGAAATGAGATTCAAAAGTTCGCGGGCTTTTTCCTGTCTACCTGGCCAGTGCATCTGAGTTGAGAGTGCTGTCCAGAGCGGTCACAATTGAGCACTCTGGGATAGCTCCCGGAGGCCAATACCATCTAATTGCATCCACAGTACCCCATTATATAAACCAGTGATACACTATTACACAGGCTAAAGATCACCTTTCTCAGAACAGGTGTTGCAAAAATAGTGGAGGGGTTCAATGACAGCGAATAAAAAGTATTAGAGATATAAAGAACTTCCATCTGAAGAGAGCTTGAAGACGATAGTTTAGAAAGGAACCCTGACAAAGTGTACAAAATAAGGGGTAGTATTGAACGAGTAAAAGAAGATAAAAATTAATCCAAACAAAGTTGTGGCACTAAAAAGATGTATGCTTATCAGTCCACAGAGCTGCTTTATATTCATCTTCACACACCATCTATTTGGATTTGCAAGCTCTCAGGGCAGCAATCTTTTGTATGTTATTTTTTGTAAATCATCTAGCAAACTGTTGGGGCAACACAAATAATAATAAACATTCACCCTCTTGGGTGGCATAAAGGAGAAATTAAAGTCACTAGTGAATAGTAACATGTGAATAGTGTAATCAGAAGGACCCATTTCAGATAATGAAATCTGGAACCCTTCTCCAATGGTCAATTTGCAGCCAGCCCAGGACAGTTGTGAATTTAAGTTTTTACTGTCTGATGGATGCTCAGCAGCCTCTGTGAAATCTGGTGGTCTCAGTCCAGTTGTCCATGGATTACTGTCCATATCATAAAACCCAGTACAATGGTATCAATTAGTAACCTTGTTGATGGCTTCCACAGAGAGGTCAAGGAGTGACTGAGTATGGAAACTGAACTACATCCAGTGGCAGAGCTGGGTGAGGAAGTTCACACTGGAAGAGCGTACGTTGTAGCTGTTCTGTGGCTAGAGGATTTCATTTTCTAGGAATATCAACCAGGCATCTTTTACAAGCACTAAATTCACATGACACACATACACACAGCACTGAAAACTGATACTAGCACCCATTTAGGGGGTTTGTTGTAATTTTCACAATCAACTGGTTTTTTAGGGAACTGTTTCAAGTGGTATTGGGCTGAAATATTGGCTCTATGCACATTTATTTTTTTTTTAAATCAAGATGTTGTAAATCTGTTTTCCCCATTGAGATGGGCAACTGCATACTTATGTGTTTGTATTTGTCCCTCTGTCATGCCACCAAGTGCTTAATATGGAAACACGGTCTTTTATAAGCAACTAATACCAAATATGAAATAATGTTTTATATTACATATTTGTGAAAATTGCTTTTTAAAACTACTTTTCATTATTTTTGGTCAAAGCTCTATGACTTCCTTTTGCAACACACGGAATACTTGTGCACTGATTTCAATAAGACTTTACATAGTGAAAATGATTGTATATTATTGCATAGAAAGATTATGCATTGTTATAGTCATGTTGCTGTTAGTGCTTTTTGCTGTTTGATTAAATCATTGAGGTAGGTGGGAGCTGAATGAAATTTCAGCTTTTAAAGAGATGTGGTGACCTTGAAAATCACTGCACTTCTGTCAGTTTTTCCTACTTTTGGCACCAAAGTTTACTAGAGCTGAAAGAGGTTGGTGGAAAAAAATCTTTCGCTATTTCCCTTTATTTACTGTGGATTTGACAGCACTTTGAACTCCATCATTTCACTTTCCCCTGTGTAGTCAGTTTCCTCTGTTGTTTGTGTGGGTTTTTTCCCCTCACAAAGTAAGAAATAAGAAAACATTGGCAATTACAAAAATTGGCAGTGAAACTCAGGGGCAGGTGTAATATCAGAAACTACTTCAACTCCTTTTTCGTAAATAACTAGATTTCAAGTTGATCGTGTCCCTTTAGCTCTAAGTTTATTTCTTTATGTAAATTTAAGTTTTTAAAGGGTGGTTGATGCTTCATGTAGAAAACGTAGAAAAATAATCAGTTTAAAACAGTTCTGTCACATATTTCTGTCCCCTCTACCCTGCAACTGATCTCCTTTTAAAGGGCATTTTAGTGAATATGAGATCTGTTTCCTAAGAGTTTTCCCACTCCTGCTGCTTACTCCCCACCTGAAGTGATAGTGCTTTGTGTATGGCATCGTAATTGTTTCCATAGCAACCTGTTTTTACAAGACCTTCCTGCTGTATCTACAAGAATCTTGTAAATAAGATATTATGTCTTACAAGGTACACTTTTAATAATTCAATAAAATGGACTATAGTAACTCTGAAAGAGCTGTTTGAGCTGTGTTAGATTGAGAATTCTTTGGTTAGTGACACACACCTCCCCCCCCCCGCAGCACTCTAAGAAAAAGAAAAGCTGCTACTCAGTCAGCAACTTTTAAAATAAGGGCTTAATTTGTTTAAAAAAATTATTTCTGTAACTTCCTCTAAAGCAATCGTTTTACTCACTGTAATGCATAACCTATACTCAGGGCCCCAGGTGCTGTGTGGCCCAGTGGAATGCTGGGGCAAGCATCCCTTAATTCAGCGGCAATGTTAATTTATTCCGTGAAATACCCTTCATTCCACACCCACCCCCTGCAAAAATACTTCCCTCTTACATTGTCTTGCTCTTTGTATCTATCAATCTCTCCATTAATATTTTTGTAAGTAAATACTTTGTGTAACCAACACCTTTCTTGAATTAAAAGTTAGTAATTAAAATAAGATCATAAATACTAATTTATTACATGAGCTGTAAAGAATCAAGTACAGTTTACAGTGCTAAATAACATCACAATCCTGCAACAGGATCTGCTAGCGTGGATTCCTGCAGAGTTCCTTTAAGTACATGGGCACTGTGTCTGTGCTAACAGATTCTACTACAGAATTAGGCCTGTCCCAGGAAAGAGATGTATATTTAGTGACCTATAGTGCACAGAACCAAGAGTAAGAGTTTCTTAGTTCTAATCCTTGACTTGCTCGAAGGTCTTGGGCAAGTTATCAATCTATTTATCTCAGTCTTTATTGTACATCCACAGCTCTATTTCCTGATCTGTAACATGAGGACAGAAATTATGATTACATGTTTGGCGATACTGCACATAGTGAATTATTGGAAAGATTGTCCACCATTTTATCTTCAGCACACTACCCTTTCATCGATGCAAATGTGGTGCTTTAAAACAAGAACACAGAAGTGAAGCCAAATCTGCAAACTACTATTTCACTTCCACACAGAAAAATAAAATTAATGGAAGAAAAATCTTCAACTTGTTTTTCAGGGAAGACAAGTCGTTTTCCACCAATGATGCGTCACCAGATGTCCCCTGATGGCCGGTCTTCTGGTGCCCATTTTCCAAGGTCTCACCTGGCAGAGGCAGTTGCCAAGGCCAAGGGTGGTAGAGGAGGAGGTGGCAGTGGGAGAGGTCTGGTGGGGCAGATCATACCCATTTATGGATTTGGAATCCTGTTATACATACTGTACATTCTGTTTAAGGTAAGAATAAACATTTATTTTTAAGCCACTGATGCACCTGTGAAATCTCCTAAAAAGTCTAACTTTGGGCTTGTTTTAAAAAATCATTTAGACAAAAATATTTTTCATTCCACCCAGCTCAGAAAAGGACACAAATTAGTGAGTCGGCAATTTGTGGGACAGTGACAAATGGGCATATATGATAGCTTTCATAATAGCAAACATAGTGTTTAAGGATGTACCTGCATTACAGCTGTGGGTGTAATATCCAGCTTGCGTAGATGTACCCACGCTAGCTTGCTAAATATAGCAGGGGGACTCGACAATGCGGCCCTAGCTATTACAGTGTAGATGTACCCTTAGGTTGCAGCAAAGGTCTTCCTATCATTTAGGTCCCACTATTTTTAGGTTAGATTACAATTCTTTTTTTTCCACAAAGTCTGAGAGAAATAGTTAACTCTATTTTAACTATTTAAGGAAAACATCATTAGCTGGTGTAAATCATTGGAGCTTCATTAACTTCACTAGAGTTCTCCTAGCTGAGGATCTGGCCCAAAGATAAGTTTTTAAAAAAATCACAGATTAAACACTTCTCAGATAGCTTGAACTTTTTATGGATATTTGTTACTCAGAAATGCCTAATATTTGCTCTCATGGAAAATGGAGGCTTATGCTACATCTTCCGGCTGGGGGTGCAAAGTGTGCCCTGTATGGGCTACCTGCATCACAGATTACAGCAAGGGGGAGGAAGAGCAGCCTCTCCAGGACTGTTATACCCTTTCCTGCCCAGATTGCCAGGGAGCAGGTGAGCTGAAATGGACATTGCCTTGATTCTAGTCACCCAATGTGTCAGCCTGTACAGGGGAGAAACTGATATCTGCTGCGTAAGGGGCTTGGGCAGATTGCTTCTCCCTGTAGAACAAGGGGTGAACCAGGCACTGACCAGTGACTCGGAACAATTGGTAGTCTCTGCTCAGGAGAGTCCCAGGATAAGAAGGGCAGAAGTGCTCCTGCAGGCCAGGAAAGAGGCATACTGACTGGGCATACTGGATAGCAGCATCCAAGCTTTATACTGATGAAAGGGAGTGACTAAAGGGCGTATCACTTTTTGGTAGATTCTGATGACATCTGTGTTGCTGTCACAGTGTTAGTGCAAAGCCAGAAACATACATAAATGCCAGAGAACTTTTGCCAAAGAAAGAGAGGCAAATAGGTTGGAATTAATTTCCCCCCAGTATTTTTAAGGGCCAGTCTTTGCCCAAACAAAACCCCTTTTAGTAGTGGGTCTCTGTGTACAGACAGATTATAGGATTGGGCCCTTTAGAATAATGTACACATTTTTTAAATGTAAATGTGATATTTTTCAGTTAATCCTTATTTTTGGTTAAAAAAATCATTCGTTATAAATACATCATAGCAGTTTCTGGTTAGCTAGGTTTCCATAGTTTCTTTCATGATCACTGTCTGTTTTTTTCCTCTGGTGGTATTTTCTGTGGTTAGTTTCTAGCATAATTTTAGCTTTCTCTCCTTTTCTCGGTGTGATGCCTTTGGGGCTTCTGCACTGCTGTTGCTGTAAATTCCTACAATAGTAATTTTTTTCCACTTACAGCTCTCTTCCAAAGGAAAAACCACTACAGTTGAGCGGAAATCTCCTTCTCCTGTACCTGGAAACACGAATAGGAAAATCAGTAAGTATTATTTCCCAGGTGGTTAGAAATTACCCATGTAACCATACAGTTGGACAGTGTCTTTGTCGTCAGGATACATTGTAAATCTGCTGTTCTATGTAAAGTTGATGTTAGATAGTAGTTTTTAACCATTTGTTTCGCAGAGTTTGTTCTGGAACCTCCAATGCCAAATAGGAAAACACAGAAGCAAGCATTATCTTCTATGTCGCTGTGGGATAGAGAAAATGTTGAAAGCAAATTACTGCTCCATCACTTTCTAAGTGAATGTTTAAAATCAAACCCTTTAAAGGATTGACATGTTTACAATAAAAGATGAAATGTGCAAAGAGTGGGAGCAACACAACATAGTACAAGAGTGTCTGTTCTCTTTTCTTTGTTTTTCTTGAATAAACAATTTAGTGCGGGTTTTAACTTAATATCATGGTGCTTTAAAAACTTTTTTTTTACCAGTGCTCATTAGTAGTATAAGTACACTCCGTCTACAAAGGGAAAAAAGATGAAATACACATTGCAAAGTACAAAATCCTCAGTCCATCTGAAGTGGCTCTGAAGTGGCACTATGCAACATAATGCCCTAATCCTGCAAGTCATTACATGTGGGCAAAGTAAAGTCAATTGGGGCCCACCACACAGACTCAGCAAATTGCATGATTGCGGGGCTAACAATGGAAAGGGGAGTTTCTGTCTCTCCTTAAGCATGGAAGGAATTTGCCAAGTCCCTAAAATGATCACTTATGAAACCTGTCAATCAAACATACAAAGAAGTAAGCTTCATGATTTAGAGTGCCAGTAAATAAAATATTTTTCCTTGCCTGTTTAGTAATAATAATAGTTAGCGCTGGTATTTTCTAGCACTTACACCTTCAAAGCATTAAACAAACATTAACTACTGAGTATGGGCCTGATCCAAAGATCACTGAAAGCAAAGAGAGTTTCCACTGACTTCATTGAGTTTTAGACCAGACCAAAGTGCTGAAAGGCCAAATATTAAAAAAAGAAAAAATGGACCTAGCTCCAAAAAGAGCTTTCTATCTAGGATAATACTAACAGCTGAGAAGCAAAGTTCTCACAACTAAATGCCTTTGCTTAATGTGTATGTTCTGGGGAGTTACCAGGCTGTCTGTTACATTCTCTTCCCATTGTCACACTGTTTAAATTGCTGAAAGGTTTTATACCTGTAGGTAAAGGAAGCGGCCAGCTTTCCCTCCTTCTCCCCCAGCCGCCCCAGCCGTTTGTTTCTTTTCCTCCAAGTTGGATGGTCACAATACCAATGAAATAACAAATCTGCCTATTTCTAAATATACACATTTGTTGGATAATTTAATACATTAACTTTAAAACTCAGATTAGCAGTTATTTGTAATAACATTTAAATGTATTTTACTGAGTTGGCTAGAGTCTCATAGAAAACACAAATACTTTATAGGGTATTAAAAAGATAATGTTACCACAGGGTTCAGGTAATATTGTTGTAATAATCATGACATAAATGTACATCATGATGTTTTATAGAATCACAGAAATTAGTGATAGAATAAATAATATCTGTTGACTGTGTTTTCTACCATCTTTATTCCGGCCTCACCTCTTCCCCTGAGGCGCCCCCCCCCCACCCCGGGTTGGGAGGGACTTGCCTGCGGAGCCGGGGCTGGGAGCTGCAGCCACGCAACACAGGTAGGAGGCGACCCCAGCTGAGTAGGGGCTGGTGCAGGTGATGACCCGGCATCTCCCCCGCCCTCAGTAACCAGACTTTTGGTTGTCCGGTCCCCTTTTCGTCCACATTTTC
Organism: Natator depressus; assembly: GCF_965152275.1. Taxonomy (NCBI): domain Eukaryota; kingdom Metazoa; phylum Chordata; order Testudines; family Cheloniidae; genus Natator; species Natator depressus. The sequence goes on along the minus strand of NC_134239.1, from coordinate 33,016,394 downwards.
TGGTCGAAAACCAGGCACCTGGCCACCCTATTAAAGAATCTATCACAGTCAGAGGGGAGGCAGCATAGTGGATAGATCATTGGACTGGGATTCAAGAGACCTGAATCCTTGCTCTACCATTAACCTGCTCCATGACCTTGGGATCTCACTTTACCTCTCTCTGCCTTTGTTCACCTTCCCACCCTGTGTCTACTTGTCTATTTAGGCCTCAATCATGCAAAAGCTTGAGAACTCTCAGTGCATAAAAGTAAACAGATGCTTTGCAGAATCAGGGTCTTGGCAGAATTCGGGTCCTGACTTTAAACTCTTTGAAGAAGGGACAGTTTCTCATTACATGTTTGTGCAATATATGGTACAAGGGACCCAATCTTGGTTGGGGCCTCTAGGTGTTACCATAATACATATAATAAATGGATAGACTGCTCCCTTCTTGCTGCCTGAGAGCTTATGGTGCATTTATCTTCCTCATGCACACGTGCCAATCAACAGAGCTAGTTGCTAGTGCACTGGGGTTGGGGGGTAGAAGAGAAAGTTCAGAGTCAGCAAGTTGCTTCCCATGCAGGGCTGTGCCGTACAGGCATGATTAATTTCTGTATCTGGCATCTGTATGTTTCCTCCCCTCCCTCACTCACTCCATTCTCTTATGGGCACTAGGGAAGTGTATGCTGTACTAGCAGCCCCACCATCCTTAGAAGTGGTCCAGCCTACACCTTTGACGGGTTAGTGCTAGCCAGGAGGCTGGAGCCATGGCTGTATCCCCCACCCAGATTGTGGCTGCCTCATGTGCACAGGTGCAAGCTCCTTGAGCTGTCTCCCTATATCCTTGAACACCATGAAGAGCCAGACAGTATCTGACAGCAGAAAATGTATTAACTTGAGTGGCTTTGAATCTTTATTCACAGGAATTTAAGAGGTAAATTCCATGAGAACTGTTGCCTTTACAATAGGGCAACATATCACTAAATTTCCTTTAGAACATAAGATTGTCAGATCATTTCAATCTGCATATCAAGTGATTGCTTGTTTGCCATTCTGAGAAGTGCTTTCTGTGCATCTCTGTGCCTTTGGGAATCTCTCTGCACTCCTTTTGTTACGCCTGGAGAAGTGAAAGAGAGAGAATGTTTCCAATAATTCTATGGAGACTGAGCTTTCATCTGCTCTTCTTAGATCCCTCAGAACCAGTTTTGGCTTAATACAGTGTTTGCTGAGACAACCAGTCTGTAATACTACCAGAGGAATAAGTTTTCAGAGCTGCTAGTGATTGTGTTTGTTTTTCAGCTGACTATCAGCTCACGCAACTACAAGAAAAGCTGAGAGAGACTGAGGAGGCGATGGAAAAATTAATCAATAGAGTAGGACCTAATTGTGACAGGTATGTTTTATATTACAGGAATTTAAAGAAGAACTCCTTTCTGTTTAGAATAGATAAATTAAACTTTCTCTTGGAAGAAAATCTTCTTTTTATCAAAATGTAAATCTCTTGTATATGTTAAAATAGTAATTATGTTTCTACTTCATAATGTTGACACAATATTTTGCTCTATTTTTCACATTTTTCTTTTCAAGTTCTATATTACATTATTTTTTGCAACGTCAGTTTCCTTAAGGGGAACATCCACACCCCATTGTACGTACTATGTAATTTGGAAGATAAAGACAGGTGTGTCTTGAAAATGTCTGAGGCCCAAAAGCAAAGCAAAAATAGTGACTTTTCTGAATATTACCCAAGATGACTACTTCATTTTCTGTTAGCTTCTAGTGTTCTGGATCTTTTTATAAAACAATAATGCGGTTATACTTTATATAGATGCCTTTTTGAATCTCTGTAAAATGTTTCCTTAGGGGCAAGGCTGCATATTAATCTGCTCCAGTAAGCAATTTCCACCAGTTTAACTTGCAAACCCACTTGGTTAGTAAATATGAAAAAAGAAAATTTTCTAAATAAGTGTTTTTACATTTGTTTCTTCTCTGATAATTTGTTCACTAGTATTTGGTGTAAAACTTTTTAACATATACACTGTTTAAAATTATTTTGAAATAATGATTGCATATTCTTCCATAAAAAGCTGAATTATTAAAAAACACTCCAAGAAATATGATTTGTATTTGGTTGTAATATGAAAGTTGAATACAGTGAGATTTTGTTACAAATTTTACAAAATTACAAATAAATGGTATGGGCCATTTTTAATCTGTTCCCATTTCCTTTTGAATTTAAATGTATTCTTTTTACATTCAGAATGAAAAACCTTAGCACTGCTCTAATTTTGTTTCTAATTGTTTATATGTTATTTTTAAGGGCTTGATCCAATACCCAGTGAAGTCAGTGGGAGACCAGATTGAGATTTTGAAAACCGCCTAAACTGGAATTTTTGTTTGGGCCTTTGCAAAAATAGGGTTGATTTATAAAATTTGTTTCTGGATCCAAATTTTGATCTCCCCTTGGTCCCATTTGCACAAATCTCTGGGTTGATCAGTAAAGTGCAGTACTTCTTGTAGGTCTGGCTTGATGTGCGTAATTAAACATGGGAGAGGCCTGATTTCTTGGAAGACAGGATTCGGGAAGTAACTAGGTTATCAGGCTGAAAATGGAAGGTTTGTGCTAAGTAAAGGGTCAGTAAACTAGAAGACAGAATGTTTGAGTTAGCTAAGAAAAGAGGGGGAACACCCAGAAAACAATTTACTACAAACAAAATAACAATGGACAATAGAAGTCGGGAGCATAAAAATAAGGTAAAGATTAAAGTAAATCATGGACAGTGCAGGCTGTACAGGGATTGCTCACTCACAGAAACAGAAGACTTTTAAAGGAGTAAAAGGATATTTTTATAAGTATTAACAGAGAGGGAGGTAAAGAAAGGTCTGGGAAGAAAAAGATACAGGTACATGGCAATATAACAAAGTCTAAACCAAGAAACCGATGACATTTGTTACATAATATAGACTTGTCAATAGACACATCTGATTAAGGGCATCATGAATCATAAAGCTTTGAAACAATCTCAAAATTCTCAGTCTTTTCTCTTGAACAAATCCTTTCCCAGTTTGTGAATTCAGTCATGCTGCTATTATTTATTATAGCATCCAGTTAGGATCCGGGTTTTCTTAACATTCAGCTTATTTGCTGGTTTCCATTTCTTAGCATAGACCTCCTGGCCACTGCAAAAACTCCCTGCAGGAACTACTCATCTAGATTTCTCAGACCTTTGCTGAGATTCTGCTGGTGGAGAATAAAGATTTCTGGGTGTGTAGGGCTATCTCTGTTGTTCTTCCAGGCTCTTACTAGAATGTTTTAACATGGGGTCAAGGCTGCAATATGTGCAAAATCTTTCCATACGCATTTCCTCCAAATATCTAAGCCATATACCATATTCCTGTTTTCATCATTCTGTTCAATGTACAGTATACCTTGAAATAATTTTTTTTTGCTAAATTTCTATTCAAGAGATGTTTTATTCATATAACTGTTATTTGGTGTCTAAATGACCAGCACATGTTAATCCACAAAAATACTACACAAGTATCCTTGAATCTGTCTTTAATTCTCAGAAAGGATGGTGTAAAACACTCATTTACTCACCCTCTTGTGCCTCACCACATGCAGTATATTGTGCAAGAACTTAAAGTGAAGGTTTACTCTGAAAAGTGATTTTCAAATTTGCTCAGGTTACAATTAAAGAAGATTTTCATCCTACAAACTCAGCCTGGGATCTGAAGGTCAAATTAAGGTCTTTCAGGCTACCACATCATAACCAGTAGGAAAGCTTTTATAGGTCAAATGCTGCCCCCAGTCACACCTGTGCAACCCCACTGGCCTCATGTTATATCCCTCAAACCTATTGGTTTCAGTGGGGTTGTACAAGTGTAACTGGGGATAATTTGCCTATATTGAACTGGTGGCCCTACAGTTGGAACTTAGTTAAAAATTCTGTTGATGCACAAACCAGCAAAGAATCCATCTGTCTTTCCTAAAGCAGTGTAGCTGTGCGGGAATGAGTATAGCAAACAATAAAATCTTCCTTTTGCACTGAAGGAAACAGGTCTGACTGACACAGGGAGCAGCTGTACAGGATAAGAAACTGTATTTGCAAGTTACTTTTCATTTGACATAGTTTTTCAGTTTAAATTTGTTTTAGTCTTAGGTAGTTTTGTTTCTTCTTTTGTTTAATTATAGTTAGCAAAGAGAATGTAGAAAATGGTATGTTGTCCTTCAGCATATCTGCGCCAATGGGCTCGCTTTTCAGAGTTGGATGTCTCACTCTAACAACTAGTGGCTCCACTCAGGCGGGCCCTAAGATGCCCAGATATCTATTTGCTACACCCGTATGCTAAGTGATGTCTTGAGTTTCCCTAACGCTTACATTTGGGCTCTCATTTCGGAACCCAGGTTTCAAACTTAGGACTCAGAGAGCTGGAGAGCTTATCTGTTTATTGACAACAACCATCTAATTTTCTCTCAACAGTGCCGAGTCAATGCAACTGAAGAGCTGGATTTTATTCTGGCTTGTGCATCAATGAAATTGTCAGCTAATGTTCAGCTGCAAAATCTTTATTTCTGATTATTAGGTAGGAGGTAGAAATGACCCAACTTCATTCTGAGGTACAAAGTCACGTTGACAGAGATGGCAATTAGAAAAACCATCTTTTTACCATAAACTGAACAAATGTGCTGTGCAAATTGAGAGGGAATAAATATAGAACTCCATGGAGCCATTTTTACAGTCTCTCTTCAGCCTATAGCTGTGCTTTAATGGTGCTATTTTAAGAGGATCTAGACCAAAAGCTCCGATTATGGATTTTCATAGCAACCATGATAGCTCCTTAGGAACTGTTATGATCTCAGTGTAAGTATATAAAAACATTGCCGTACCTGCCAATGAGTATTTTGGGATTCCACAATGCAGCATGTGCTTCATTGACATGATAAATCGTAATCGCTCTTTTGGAGCTAAAAGCATCCACAGCAAAAATGAACAACTGCCACTCTCTGAAATGATCTGAAATGCCAGTGCAAACAGTCTGCCGCCTCCTCCTCCTCTTATGCAGTGTCCAGGCATTCAGTGTATCCTGGGTGAAAGTCTCGTTGGACCGAAGACCATCGCATAGCGTATGCAGCATTTAAGTTTCATTTAAGTTCTAGTTTGAGGGCTTTGGTGGGATGTAAATAGTGCATAGGACTTGTGCTGCCCCTCTGCATAGTGGTGAATTTCACTGTCTGAGCAAGACATTTAAAGCCACACTATAGAGCCTTATTCAAGAGTTTCGAATACAATTAGCATAGAGTGCTGAACACCTCTTAATAGACTTTTCCTTGTGCTAGGACCCTGCCTCAGCATAGATTCACGTAGGCTGTCGGTGGCTGGCTGCTGTCTCAAGGTGATATTTATTCAGTTTACATATTTTTTGTCTCTGGAAAAGGGGGATTGGGCTGGCAGTTCTATTTCATCCACAGCCCAGGGTAGACAACTGACAAAACCCATTTCATATGGTATGATACGTAACAGTAATCTCAAATACATATCTTCAAATTTCACAACTGCACACTTCAGATATTTATCACTTGTGATCTCAGACCCAGACCAATTTTATGGAGCGAATTCTGCCATCAGAGTACAATGAAACCCAGAGGTGGAATTTTGCCCTATCTGATTTATAGCATGATGGGGTAATTTTATCAAACAAGACTTGTCAAGTCCATCAAGACTTGCCCTTTGGAAGTTTTCTACTGTCTGTCAGAACGGCTGCCCATTGTTGGTTAACATAACTGGAGCTAATAAAGTTCCAGTTCCATTGCTAAAATCCAAGTAAAAATGAGAAAGCAGCACGATCATAAAATCCATCAGCTCTGTAAATAGCCCGTTTCTAGTGTCAGACTGCGTGGAGAATTTCAACTATCGTAGGAATTTGAGTGGCGTACAGGTGTCTTCTGCCAGTAAGAGTGTGTACACGAGGTGGGGGATGTGCGGTGACAGTGAAGAAAAAATACAGCATGTTGTCAAGCATCCATTTGGCCCATATTTGGAAGCTCTCAACTGATGCTCGCAGCTCTCATATTTCCCAGAGCAGATATACCAGAGTGAAAGTTGTGTGCAGAGTAAGGAAGCCACGCAGAGAGCCCTGCATCCCCAACTGTGTGCTGGTTTCAGGCACTGCGCCCGTTAGGTTTGACATTCATCTTACAGGAATACTTAAAAACAATATCTTCTGTTACTCACATAGCCAAATTTTGATCTCCGTCACTGCGATGCTACCCAGAGGTACCCACAATTGTGGGGCACCTTGCTACTACCTGCCCCATCGCGAGAGGGAGCCCTGTCTATGCCTGCTAGCTAGGGTCAACTCCCTAACTCTCCCAGTCACAGGCAAGAAAAGCACTCCCCTCTCAGCCCATGCAGGCTTGCTGTCCCGTATGCAGGCTGGCATATAGAGTGCACGCTCCAACCGCTGAGTCCAGTCTCCTGCTGCAGTGTCCAGCCCCTGTTCCACTGGACACTCTGAGTTACCAGGCCTGCTGTTCCCAGAAGAACAGTACACCATAGCTTAACACACAGCATTTAGAGTTGTTTATAGAAATAACAAATGTAAGTTTATTTAACAATGAATAGAGAGTCATATGATAGCAAACAGAAATACTGGGGGGGAAAGGGTAATACACTAGAACCTCAGAGTCATGAACACCTCAGGAATGGAGGTTGTTTGTAACTCTGAAATGTTCGAAACTCTGAACAAAATGTTGTGGTTGTTCTTTCATAAGTTTACTACTAAATATTGACTTAACACAGCTTGGAAACTTTACTATGCAGAAGAAAAAGGCTGCTTTTAACCATCTTAATTTAAATGAAACAAGCACAGAAACAGTTTCATTACCTTGTCAAACCTTTTTTTAAACTTTCCCTTTATTTTTTAGTAGTTTACATTTAACACATCACTGTACTGTATTGGCCTTTTTTTTTTTTTTTGAGTGTCTCTGATGCTGCCTGATTGCATACTTCCGGTTCCAAAGGAGGTGTGTGGTTGACTGGTCAGTTCCTAACTCTGGTGTTTGTAACTGAGGTTCTACTGTATAGCAAATAAAATCATAACACACATTCTACAGCCTACACTCAACTCACACAATGCTCTCTTAGCGAATAAGATACTGCTTACCCCCAAACTCTTTCTCACAGCGTTTTTCAGCTAGGATAGCCGAGAGCCTTCTTTCATGAAGCCAAGTCCTGTGGCAACTTGTTTCACATTGATGAAGGACAAGCAGGTGTTCATTTGCACCTCAGATGTACTTCCAAAAGTTCATTGTCTTTGCTCCAACACAGGATAAATCCTGTTTTTTCCCCACAAATCTATTAACATTTTACTCAGACTGTAAATGGGCATCCATTGTGAACCATACAGTACTCAATTTGCATAAGCATCTCTTCCTCGCTGCCTAACAGGAGTGTGAGGTTCCCCTTTGGGTGACTTTCCTTAACTCTCAGACCTAGATAACATATCTTTGGTGAACTAGAATGTAGAGCCCAGACCCAGAGATCCCTGTACCCTTATGCACCCTAGCTGGGACAAAGAGGTTCCTGAGTCACAGTAATACAGTTTAAATCCAGAGTACTTCAAATGAAATCAGTGGCTGTGTAACTGAGAACAGCATCTGACCCACGATCCCTAACCACTCTGACAGTTTTACCAGAGGCCCAATTCTAATTTCACACTGCTTTTGTGCTAGCATAACTCCATTGACTTCAGTGGAGTGATTCCTGCCTTACACCAGCATAAATTATATCATAATCACGCCAAATTTTTTTAAATCACAGCTGTGCTGTATGTTTATCTGTTTTTAGAAAGACAGTAACAAAAATAGTTTGCTCAGACTAACTGCTTCTCTGTTCATGGCATTTAATCAGCATGGGAGAACCTGACGACAGAAACAATGAATCACTCAGTTTCAGGCAACGGGTGGGCATATGAAAAGCCTGCTGCCTGAATATTTTTTCCCCTGACCAGGCTGAGAGTACTGTACAATGAGCAGTTATAGCAAAGAGCTTGTATTCACTGGATAATAAAATATATCAATAAATGATGTGAAATGATATGCCAGTAGAGACTATACTTTTGACTTAACCCTAAAATAACCTCATTTCTCTCACCCCAAATCCAGATGCCACCATTAAGGTTAAACGCAAAAACACCCTAATTTTTCATCTCTCCCTCCTGCCCAATGGAGCTATCCTGCCTGTGCCGTTTGATGAGGACATTATGTTGCTGGCCAACTGGCTTAATGATGGCTGTCAGTCTGCAAATAAAATACTTTAACTGGCCAATGAGAACCCAGTACTGTCAAAGCAACAATTAAGGAGCTGCTTGAGCAGCTGCCCACACTGTCAGTGAGGAGTCGTCATGGAGTGCTACACACACTGTGTCATGTGTCATTTGAAATTTAGGGTAGGTCCTGAATGAAGCAACGTGACAGGACATGCATTTTCCTGTAATGTCTCAACCAAGGATCTACCAAGTCTTAGTCATCTTTAAAAAAATAGCCTTTAGAGTTACCATGCTGCATTCTCCACCAACTTCATAACTTTAGTTTGCATATGGCATTCTCCTGCCCCTCTTGCTTGTTGTGACCATCCTATTGTACACAAATATTAAATACTGATAATATTGCCATCCAGACTCCTTCAGGAGTGGTGTTTGATGTTTTCTAGCAGGGCCCAAAATGTTACAACAGACCAGGAAAAGAGATTACTGCAGCAGCTCCGAGAGATCACTAGGGTCATGAAGGAAGGTAAACTCATAGATGGCATCTCCCCAGAGAAGGAAGCTGAAGAAGCTCCTTATATGGAGGATTGGGAAGGTAAATGCGGTTTTTTATTTCTTCTTTACTGTCATCTGAACAAAGTCGTTTTGCCAGAACTGGAGAATTCCCCCTCCCCGCCCCCCCAGTGCAAACAGACTCCTGCACAGTTGCCTCATTTCTTTTAAGAAAGATGGCCTCCAAGACTTTACAAGAAGGATTCGTTTTCCAATTATATTAATGAGCAAATGGATTTTGAACTATCCAGCATTTCACATTGCCTGGATAACATTGCCTGGATATCTGCTGCCAGAATTGGCAGATGAGCTTGAGTACACGCCAGTTGATACTTTGTCTTGGCTGACATAGATTTATTTCTGTGCTTTTCTTCATTTGGCCAGGTTTTATTTTCTTCAGCGTTATACCACAGAAATAAGAACCAATATATTTTACTTTATTTACTTAATTTTGGTTTTGTTTCTTTGCTTGCTCTAATATTGTAAAGATAATTGGAGAACTTAACTCCGGGAGTTCTGTCTTTCTAAAATTCTGCTTTTTAAACTCCTTTTGATTTCTCATTGTTGTGTTGTGTGATGGTGTTTTAAAAACATCCTGCCGGTGTTGTTGAATTCTAAAGGCTTTTTTTTTTATTGTAGTCTTAATTTTTTGCCCTTTACGAAGCTTTCAGAATCGTCCAGAACATAAATGGTAGCCTCAAGCTCTGCTTTCTTAGTCCAGTTCTTGATGCTTTTTAAAAAAATGAAATAAACAAAAGCATTTGGTTTTATCTAGTTATCCAACATTGTAAAGGACGTTGTTTAATTCTAGATCCGAGGTCTTCAAAACGTGTCTTAGAGAGGCACTGAAGTATTCAGAAATGTGTTTACTTAAAGATCTGTGGCAAGATTTTCAAAATATTGTCACCTAGCAGCTCCCATAGCTCAATCTAGCCCCAGTGGTGGGTGTGGAGTGCTTTTGAAAATCTGTTGGAAATCCTGACCCTCATGGTAGTCAATGGGAGTTTTGCCATTGGCTTCAAAGGGGCCAGGATTTCTCCCCATCCCCTACAAGTTTGGGATGGTATTAATTTGAATTAGCTGTACTTTAGGGAGCCTCAGCAGAGTAAAAGCGAAGTGTTGCTCTCATAAAACTTTAACATTCTTATGATAAGCTCTAAATTCCTTGAACAGATTTGTCAGCGTGGTTGTTGTCTCAGGATGGTCTATTTTAAAACTGGATTTAATATTTTAAGGTTCATGTCACTTTTGTTCCTAAGGTTATCCAGAAGAGACCTATCCTGTCTATGATAATTCTGAATGCTTCAAGCGTAGACAGGACACAATCCTTGTGGATTACCCTGATCTGAACGAGCCCTCTGCTGAAGAGATAGCTGAAAGAATGGAGGTTATGGAAGATGAGGATTATTTGTGTAGTGAAACTTTACTGTCTGCTCTCACTACAGAGTGTGAAAACCATGATACAGGACAGAAAAAGGACCAGCAGATCAGCTGCAGTGACCAAGGTGGTGTCCTCCATCACAGCCATAACTTTGAGAAGTGCTACTGTTGCCACTATGAAGAGGATGATCCTGCTGTCATCGCAGAGAATGCTGGGTTCCATGCTGACAGCTGCAGCGAGGCTGAAGACCCAGCCAAAGATGATCTCTCCATGGATTCTGACAACGAAAATGCAGGACTGAAAAGCCAAAAAGCCAATGATACGGATGCAGTAGGCATGCTGAGAAAGCGAAACACAAAGGGACTTGAGTAATAGGGACCACCATGTGTGGCTATAGCAAGAGTCCTCAAACTCTCACACCTGTGTTCTTTGTTCTTGACCCACATTTATCTTCTCCATTTCCAGCTCTTGGCCATGATCACACCACCACCTGAACTGGAAGCTAATGGCCCTCTTTAAATTACTCCATTATTACCTCCAGCACATGCTTGCTAGAGACTGCTATGAACGGGAACAGAAGATTATTTTGTTCCAATATCCACACTCTGTCTTTACTTAATCCTGTGTGATTACTGCCTCTGAATAACCACCTCTCCCTCTGAAATGTTAGCTGCATTGTAGTGTCCTGCCTCGAGCCTACCTGCTGTCTTTGACAGCTATCAGTTATGAAAACAAGACCATTTGCATCAGATTATTTAGGAAGATGGAGAGGAACGTGTTAAGTTTCATAGCTTCTCTTTTGTGCTGAAGCAGATGGTAAGTATCTTCTCACCTAACCGGCAAGGCAATCTGCAGGGACAACACGAATGACCAACTCCTTTTTCAACCACATTGCTGTCACAGTAATTAATTAATATATACGACACAACAGGATATGCATTCCTTGACCATTGGGTCACTCTGGGCCAAGTACCTGCATGCACTTTCAGAAGTGAAACAGTGTCTCAGGGCTGCACGTGCTCACATGCCTTTATCATGTGGCTCCTTAATTTAAACCTCTCACAAAGCGTCCACTAAGGTTTACATTGTATGTTATTTATGATAGCAGCCTACTGTGAAAATAGTCCATAGAAGGGAAAAATCATAGTGAAAACACTGTAAACTCTTTTCTTCTTCTATTTAGAATATATTTATTTTTAAATGCATCCATTGTAAAGAGTTGTGGTCTCTTTAGGACTCCGTCTTGCTCCAGCTATGTCTTGAATAGTTTGATTACTTTCTGAGTATGCGTCTCAACAACACTTAGCACAGGCCTCACGCAATGGAGAGGCTGAAGGGAAGGTGGCTCTTAGCCTGCTCCAAGTTCTGGTGGGGGCAAGGGTTGCTTAACTTACTGCGGCGCTAGAGCTCCCGCTAGGCCGTTCACCTGGGTGGGGATGCACACAAGGCACGCCAGACATGCCCACGCCTGGCCCCTGCACAGCCCCAAGCACCTCCCCTACGTCAGGAGTGGTTCGCATAGAGCCAGTCACTTGGAACATGTGGACGCCCCTTCACGACAGGGTTCCCGTGGAGCAGCTTTGTGCTGCTACTGAAGATTTTTTGGTTTTTTTCCTCACCTCTATTTAATGAAGCGTTAAGCTGGAGCAGTAATGGCAGGTGCTGTCAGGTACCAGACCAGAAGTTGTTTCATGCGCCCTGCCTGCTAATATTGTCATGTGCTTGCAAACAAATGCTCTAATGAGCTGCTTGGTCTCTTGTTTGCCTATATGCCCAGCTGCTGAAAAGGGCACTGTTTTCAGTGGCAAGACATTATGCCACTTCATTTAGGGAATATGCTCCCGCCCTTTACAAGTGTCATTTCTTTCTCCATGTAGCTCCAGCATCAGTGCTTGTAAAATACTTTATTAGCTGTACTAACAGTTGTGTGAAAAGCAAATACTGCAGGGGAGGGAAAGGCAGTCGGGGGACTGTGGACACTTCTGGCTGTTAACATACATCTTCATATATTACTCCTGGGGGACTTCTGCGCCGCTGCATGCTTTTTTTTCTACCCACCAAAAATAACTTTTGCCCACCAGGGGGCACTGTGGCACTAGAATTGAGCTGCCACTCCCAGCCAGCCCCAGTTACCATAGGGAAGAGAATGAACCTGCCTTCTTCCCAGTGCCAGTCAGGAGACAGGGAATCAGACAGCATGGGGTTGCTGGGGGCGGGGGGGAGTCACAGATGGGTTCATAAGGGCTAGTGGGGGAGGACAGATTGTGTTTGGGGCTGAATGAGTGTGGAGGCTGAGGGCCACAGCGGGGTGGAGTAGGGTTGCAAACTTTCTAGTCACACAAAACCGCCTCTGCACCGAGGCCCTGCCCCCCCGCTCACTCAAGCCCCTTCCCACTGACACTCGCTCTCCCCGACTCTCACTCGCTCATTTTCACTGGGCTGAGGCACAGAATGGGGTGAGGGCACTGGTTGGGGTGGGCAGGCTCTGGGTTGGGGCTGAGGGGTTTGGATTGTGGGAAGGGGCTCTGAGGTGCGGCAGTAGGAAGGGATACAGACAAATGAGGGGTTCAGGGTACAGGAGGGGGCTCCAGGTTGGGGGCCAAGTGGTTCAGCGTGCGGGAGGGGTTCCGAGCTGAGGCCAGAGGTTGGGGTGTGGGAAGGGGTTCAGGGTAGGGCCAGAAATGAGGGGTTCAGAGGGCAGTGGGGTTCAGGAAGGCATTTGGGTGTGGAAGGGGGCTCAAGGATGGGGGTGCAGGCTCAAGGAGTGAGTTTGGGTGCGGGACGGGGCTCCAGGCTGGGGCAGGAAGTTGGGGTGCAGTGGGGTGAGGGTTCTGGGTTGGGCCAGCCTGCAAGAGGGGGGCTGGGGCTGGGGCTGAGGGGTTTGGAGTGCAGGAGGGTGGAGGGACACATGGGACTGGGCGGAAGGTGTGCAGGACCACATGGGAAAAGGGGGTGGCTGAGTGGGGGCACAGACACACATGTGGGGAGGGGGTGCAGAGACACATGGAGAAGGGGTGCAGGGACACATGGGGATTGGGTGTCTGAGTGGGGTTGGAGGGACATAGGGGGACAGAGACAGATGGCCTGACTGAATGGGAAAGGCTAAGGGTCAGCCAGGAGCTGCATGGGTGAAGCTCCCTAACAAATCACTCCCTACCCCCTAAAAAAAGCCTGTTTCATATTTTTCCTACCCACATCAACAACCCTCCAAGTTCACAGCCAGGCTCCTTCCCAGCAATTACTTCCCCCTCCTTCAGGTCCTCTCTGACCCCCCTCAGCCTTTGCACTGTTTCTGAGGGGTACAGGCAACAGTTCTGTAGTGTAGTTTAAATTAATTATTACTCAGAGTTCTGTATCAATATGTCTTGTAAGGAATCTATTTGTCTAAAAAACATTTCCTGAATCTTTTTTGTTGTCTGTATTGGCACAGACACAGTTGCTGATGGGTATTTAAATGACCAAAATAATGAAAACTGGTGTGATTATATTGTTATTTTTGACAAATAAAATATACACAATTTTAAAATATTGGGTACAGAATTTTTAATTTTTTGGCACAGAATTCCCCCAGGAGTAATGGATTTGACTAAACAGGATTATCATCCACAGTCATTGTTTTGTAGACTTGATGTAGCACACGGTGCATTTTAATCTGCTGCAGGAGCCCAAATGGTATCATGACAAACAAAGAGAGCATCTGGGTTCCTGAATGTGAATAAGATTTTACAGCAGGTCATGGAAACTAGGGTTTAGGAAATTCTAGTGTCTGAGAAGGTGTGCTTCTAGCATTCAGTGTCCTACTGTTTATAAATACATGTCTGTGAAATTAAAAAGGTTTTTGTTTTTATTTGATTTTTGGTTGCTGTTTGCTATACATCTCAAAACAAATGTAAATTGAGTAAAAGTGCCACATGCATCTTTAGAGTTAACTCTCTTTAATAACATTTGATACTAAAATGCAGGACGTTCTTTGCAATAGCAAAGTCAATTCAGATCCATGCAATAACCAAAGGCAGAATCTGAAAGAAAGTACTAAAGAACGAACAATTGTGATGCCCACTTTACTGAGGACTGGTAAAGACACCCTTAATAATTCATTAGCATCTCAAACATGTGCCAGTAAAATCTTTGTACCATGCTACTATGTGATGTATGTGTACTTGGGTATTTGTACAGCAAAATTATCAGAGGGTTTTTGTTTTTCTTTTCATTTAAGACACATTGGTACTATTTTCATATCCAGTTCTCTATAAAGCCTGGCCTAACAGCAGACCTCAAAGGAAATGAAATAACTGATGAAATATAGAAATCTCTTTAAAACAATATTTCAGAACTTAATTGAGTTGGCCCAATGCCCAACCAAGGCAATAGTGAATCCCTAGCCAGTGACACATTTGAGGTCTGATAACTTGGGCTCTACCATGGCTAAAAACAAAAGCTACTTGTGGAAAGGGGAGGGGTTTCTCACTTTCTAAATATTCCTAGCCCTAACAGCTCATGAGATACTAGACTTTAAACTTGCCTTGGTCCAGGACTGATCACCACAGATGAATGTAGATGTGAGAGGAAATACCAAATGTCGAGGGATAGAAGAAGAACAACTGTCAGATTGTTTAATTTATTTTCTTCATAGAGTTGACAGATGGTTGAAAATGCTTAAAGCATTAGTAGTAGCCCTAGCAGAGACGGATGACTAGCCATGATAAATGCCATTTATCATAAGGTTTGATCTACTTTGAGCTGCAGTTTCACGGGTATAGAAATACAGGGAACGAAGGGAGTAATGCTGATGTTGCTTAATAGAGAATTCTTGAGAATCTGTGGGTTCTGCTTTAGATCCAAACACAGATCTTTTTCTTTTCGACATTGCCCTGCCAAGCTGTTGTTGCTGAAACAAGATTAGGTAACTGCTCAGAACTGCTATACAAATACAAAGTCAGTGATTAAGGGTAACAGATGCTAAGAGGCTAATTGAGAAGTTATTAGCAGGTGAGTAACCAATATAGGGCTACATGGGGGACAGTTAATTTTCAGATAAAGGTAATTCGGATAACTGGAATTATACTGTACTTGTACATATATAGACTGTATTTAAATTAAATGTATTTAAGGGGATGCAATTTTCTGTATAGGTGCCAGGTTGACTGTCTTGGAAAGTGAAGTCCATTTTAGGTACCAAACAGGTAGAGTTAAAGATTATGCCAGAGAGAAGCTGGAAAAGTCAGAACATAAAGAACTGATGGGAGTGTCTATTCCTCCTAATGGGAAATAACACAAATATTATGGCTTGGATAGTATTTGAGCGTGGACAGATAACGAACTGCCTAAAGGGCACCATATTTTCAGACTGAGTGTGACATAGTAAGGTACCCCATCAACAATACATGAAGTTTAATAACTACATAAAGGCTGCATTCACTCCTTGCTCTTTGTGCAAACCTCCCTTTGACATCAATGGAAAGTCTGTTGTGGACAGTAGGGAGTATACAGTCCTGAACTGATAGTCCAGCCCCAGACTGTAGTTAAATATGGAATCTCTCTCCTCTGCATTAGTTTGATAGCCTTCCTTCTACGGGCAGGTCTTGAACTGAATAATACGCTTCTACCCCATCTAACTTTTTTTTGTTTACATTAATTTACCTTGTTTCCTCTTCGAGATAAGTATATATTTATATAAGCATCTAAAAATAGGGTCTTATAATGGAAAGCATTGGGCAGCCTTAATTATTGGCATTGCTACCAGTACTGCCTCTAATTCCTAGTAGAGACAGCTCTACATTTTGGAGACATGTTTATCTGGATCCAGATCAGAACTTCATAGATGGAGGGCCGACCTCTATAATTGGCCAAGTCAAAATCCCAGATCCAGATCCCCTCAAACTTGGGATCGTGATAAAACTGTGCTAGCTCTGGCACAATCACAGTCATTCCCCAATGCTGTGGGGTTCACTGACAGCGTGCATCACTGTACTGTGCTGATATACAAGCGGCCGCGTTACCCACGCCAGCCACTTAAAGCAATACACATCTTGTTAAAAATAAACTAAGTAGCGAGCGTCTTGCTTAAATGAAATCTTTTGTCCCAATAAAATTATATATACCCCCCCACACTTAATCATTTCTGGTACTTTGTTTACCACTGCTGACAATTACAGGCGTAACAAGCAGACTACAAAATGACGTCTGGACTACCAGGTCAGTGCTGGATACACAGAATGCTAAAAATGGAACTAATGAGGTGACGTTTGGGTAGCAGTTAAACACTCAAGTAATCTTCCATCTGCATCACTCATTGACACCAATTAAGTCCCATTTGTTAGGGTTTTTCTTTATCAATTTAATGGCATGTTGTAAAAAGTACAACATAAGCTTAGGCTCTAGGACCCAGCACAATATGAGTCTCTGATAAGAACTACTTTACCCAAACAAGACAATCAATCCTTTTCAACTGCCCTCATCGCTCTCAGTGCGACAGCAAGCAAGACACCAAATAAGATTTTTTAAATGGTTCATTTCTATGTCTGTTATTTCAGCACTGACACATTTTAAGTTGCATATACACAGCAGCAAATCACAGAAATACCATAGCTGTGATATCAGCAAAGACCAAATCTTTTATTTAATGCTTAAGAAATTAGAACTGGGGAAGATGAGTATTGGCAATCAGCTAAACCTCGCTTTAGCAATTACAATGAGGAGTCCTTGTGGCACCTTAGAGACTAACAAATTTATTTGGGTATAAGCTTTCGTAGGCTAAAACCCACTTCATCAGATGCATGGAATGGAAAATACAGTAGGGAGGTATAAATACACAGCATATGAAAAGATGGGAGTTCAACAAAAAAACTTCTTCAAAACCAGACTCCAACGAGAAACTGCAGAAACTGGAATTAATTTGCAAACTGGACACCATCAAATTAGGCCAGAATAAAGACTGGGAGTGGATGGGTCACTACAAAAACTAATTTCCCCCTGCTGATACTCACCCCTTCTTGTCAACTGTTTGAAATGGGCCACCTTATTTACATTGGCCTCATTAGCATTACAAAAGTGATTTCCACCCCTTCATGTCTACTGTTGAGAATAGCCCACTTCCACCTTAAGTGGCTCGTTAGCACTGACCCCCCCACTTGGTAAGGCAACTCCCATCTTTTCATATTCTGTGTATTTATACCTCCCTACTGTATTTTCCACTCCATGCATCTGATGAAGTGGGTTTTAGCCCACGAAAGCTTACGCCCAAATAAATTTGTTAGTCTTTAAGGTGCCAAAAGGAGAACTCGTTTTTGCTGATACAGACTAACACGGCTAACTCTCTGAAAGCTTTAGCAATTGTTCCACTGCAGCATGCTTAGTGGGGTGTGTGTGTGTGTCACCGCGTAGTAATACTTATAACGGGGTGTATCAGTATTTAGTTTATCTTGTACACCCAGAGTCTTTAGTCCCATTTCCCCATAAGTTCACTGACCTCTCTAGTGAGTTCAAAGTTTCTAGGGAGGCAGGCCCACCTATGCCCAACCCTCCCCAGACTCAGTAACTTTTTCCCAAGGCAACTGCCTTTCCTCCTACCCCTTTCTGTTTTTCCTCCTTGGCATTCCTTCAGCCTGCCTCCCAGGCTGTGTGTGTGTTACTGCCTCCTCCCTGGGTGATTTTGACTCCCGACACCTCCTGCTCTCAGCATCCTCTGAGATGAGTGGTTACTTGGAGTCAGCTGCTTGGGCTTTTTTCTCTCCCCCCCATCCCCATGTGGCAGTTCTCACTGCCACACATGTAGTTAATGTAATACATTGTTCGTAGTGCTTTATTTGAGATTGTTGAATTTTATAGTCTAATTTTTCTGTTTTATTTATTTTAGTTTTATTTAATGGATGGTTTCTTTGATTTTTCATTTCATTTTATACAAAAGGTTCAACAAATGTAGGGTCAGCAGGCACCAAGCACTCCCACTCACCCCAAGCCTGATCCTGAAGTTCCCATCACAGGCTGCATGGGCAGCCCTGACCCCGTCTCTCTCCTGCCTGCACCAGTCTGCTCTCTGCAGAGGGCTGAAAGTGTGCGTCCCCTGGTCAGGAGAAACAGATCAGCATGCTCCTTGGGCTGATGGGCAGCAGACAGGAGAAAGCAGTCAGTCTAACCCCTCTGGATAGCAGACAAGGTGGTCCCAATCAGACATGTAATAGAAAGGGCAACAGCGAATCAGGCCTCTTTCAGGCCGGAAAACTTCCCCATGGCCAGTTAGGACCTCTAGAGGTCATTTCCCCTTCACCTGGGGAGAGGAGGGAGGAGCTTTTGCACCTTCTGCAAGAGTTTCAAGTCCTTGTGTTCACAGGGTGTAAGATATAGCTCAGTACAAACATGTAGTGCTGCAAATGGCTACAGCTCCACTGAAGTCAGTGAGCTTAGATCCGAGCTGAACTGGGCCCATTACAATTCACGAGGGTTGTATTTGTTTTAAACATGAAAATTCACTGAAAAACATGGTGGGGAGCCCATTCTGTGTATGCCTGACTAGTTCTCTAGCTACTACTGCGCAGGTAGTTTCAGAAGAGAGTCCCAAGCCTTTTTAAAAACGGTCATTATTTGTTTGAAACAATTCAAGTTTAATTTTTCCGCAGATGTTTTGTACCGACAAACACTGAAAAGTCTACAACATACACAATGCAATTGTGAAAATACCAAATTAGTTTTTACATATACTGATAAATACATTTGCTCCAGAATACCAAAGAGTTTCTTTAGAAATTTACTTCAGAAAAGCACATTTTTGCAGATTTATCTAAAACTCCAGATAGTTCGAAACAAAAGTAAAATGCCTGACCACTCAAAACTGGATAAGACAGTCTTATGCAAAGAGCCATATCACATTCTAGGCATTCTGAAAAAAGTATGACTGGTTAAATACTTGTTCTTAAGATTAACTCACAAACTTTTCCAATTCAGAACATTTCCCCTTTTTTGATCCTCATATTTAAAGGAAATCCAGACAGTAACATAGTCAAATTTTACCGTATAATCATTGGTTTGTTTTAGGAAAGGCACAGTGATGAACTAAAAAAATGTTTACTGTGGGAAAAGAATCTTTCAGTAAACTTTGTATGTTCCCTTTATAGGAACAACAAAAACAAAACTAACATGTAGCATCTACAATTTCTACTTTCTGGAAGTTTAAGTAAACAGAAATCAGAAACAAAGATTAAACTTCCTTAACAGAGCCAAATAACCCCCAACAAATCCTAAAAAGGTTAGTTACCACCTAATATCCTACACCAGAGGCTTCACTTTGTCATTAGCTGGATCACAATAGTGCTTTGAAGAATTATCTTAAGGGGTCAACATAAACTTGGACTTTTGGAAAATGAGTAATTGCAAAAACATCCACTTTCTGAGATCCAGCTTTCATAAGCATGTCCTGGATTCAAAAAAATCCTTTAATAAAATTATAATTTTCATTCCCCTATTCATGTTTATAAGAATCTATTCAACAAGGGAGAAATGAGAGGCGCATAGATGAACCACTGCACCTGCACAGAGCCCCCACACAAAGTCAGTGCAGGATCAATGCAAGACTGGGGCCTTACTGATTGACTGGACACATCATTTCTATCATATGCACAAGCTAAATAAATTGAAAAAAAATTTTTTTATAACTTTCTTTAAGTGATAGTTATCTCTCATGTTTCTTGCAGCGATCATTAAGTTAAGTGTGATTAATTAACACCTGCTGAAATTTCTTGTGAATTCATATCAAACATATTGGGCAATGTTGGAAAAACGAATGAAAAGTTACGTAGGGCACGTATGTGTTCTCTTTTTATAATGTGACTATAAAACATCTCATCAGTCTCTTTTGAAAGAAGTCCTTTGTTTAAATGCCATGTACACATTTATACTTATACTTTAAAGTGCCAACAAAATAAACTTAAAGGCCAAACATTTATTTTTTTCCTCTTACAAGTTTTAGAATATGGAGCTAAAAGGCTTGTTAGTTTGTTATTGATATCCTTTATCGCTCAGGGAGCCTTCCTAGGTGATTTTGCAATTGCTCTGCAAGCTAGATTATTAGATACTATTCTGCAAAGTATGGCTGTGTGACAGGTCTAGTTTCTCCAGCATGCACAGCTACTTACAATATACATTTTATTATACATCACATTGGTTGCAATATAGGGTCTCATGATTTTAAGGCACATTCCATAGAACAGGCCCAATTCTGCACTGACATATGCTTGGTGTAACTCCTTTGAGTTTAATCGGGTTTCATGGGATGTACTTCAAAGCTAAATTTGGTCTCTGATGGCCAATTTATTTTAAAGAATATTTATGCAAGTACCTGTAGTGCTTGATTTCTCTAAGTCAAGGTCAGCCCAATTTAGAAACAAAGAAAAAAGCCACATGGATATCTTCATGGAGGCACACAAGTATGTGGGTGCAGGGGTAGAGCCAAAGTCCATCCAAGTCAGTGGAAAATCTCATTTACTCCAATGGGCTTTGGGGGGATACAAACAAGTATGTACAAAATCTGAACAAGAGACCACGCTTTTCCACTAACTGGATAAAGAAACAATTTGTACAAGGAGACCTGCTCCCAAGCGCTCTCATTAACATATCATCCCACCAATGATCATTATATAACATCAAGCAATATCCAATTCCATTATTCCTTGTTAGTACCATTCAATAGATGAGGATGTCTTTTATTAGCGAGAAAAGGTTTCCAATAAATGGTATGCCAAAGCTTTCACACAGAAATCACACTGATTGTCAATTATTCACTCACTGAGTGGCTTTCATTCTATTGCCTGTACACCACTCTGGGTACAAAATGAAACCGTACAGCCTTTGTACATGGACTTCCTTCTTACTTCCTAGGTTCTTTGTAACTACCCTCCTCAGTTTGTGTCTTCGTTCTTCCAGGAAAAGATGGCCAGAAGGCTGAAACCATTGGAATTAGAAAGAACAAAGAAATCCATTTGGAGAAGTTGTGATTAAAGTTTCTGTGTTCTTATATGCAGTGGTGTTCAGCACATCAATACAGAACTCTGACTGAAAGTGCTAGCACGCTTAAAGAGTCACCAGTCAAAACTGGTTCCCGCTCATGAGAAGCTGTTCCTGACCATTAGAGAACGTATATCTCTAATGCAATATCATTCATTTTTGTTAAGGTTCCATGCACATCTTTGCAGCAGCCTCACCGGCACACAAAATGAGCTACTGTATGTAGAGTGGGAAGCAAGCATGCAAAAGGAATCATGCACAGGATGTAGCAGAATGATGGCTGAGAATTCAATAGTTGCATTTCTTAATGATAACTAACCATCAGCTGTGAAATGCTGAGTGGTTTTCTTACACTGTGACCATTGCTATGAATGACATCAGGGTCATCAAAATCCCTGGTGGGGGGAAGGAGGGGCAGAGAAAAGGAAATGTTGGTCTTTCCAATGAACAGTTAAAAATAAACAGATGTTTCTGTCATAATGGAGCCACTGTAAAGCCCAAGTATACTGGTGTGCTCTATGCCTTGCTCTGAGCATGGTCACATTCTGGCTCTCTCATGCCACCAGAAGAAGCAGATGCCAGAGGTGAGGGTCCCCAGCGACCTGTTGCTGTGTCTGGACAATACACCTTAGGGAGCCAATATTTAGAGCAGCCTAGCAGATTTTAATTGCCACAACTGAGCATAAGGGAAAAGTGAATCCATTTTACAAATGCGCTTGAGTATCTTGGTCAGAGATGATCCAGGCTTTAAAGTTCAACTACCTTAGATTGCACCAGTGCAAGGCACAATCTGGCAAATTAACTAACACCAATGATAAGGGCATCAAATGCCTTAAAAGGCTCAACACCCTCCTGGAAGTAGTCACACAATATTCACCCTTGAGAGAATCAGGGAGGCGGAGTTAGACAATTCCACCATCCCCTCCATTATGAGAGCCAAAATATGGAAAGAGGTGAAGAGCTGAGAGCTTACCCTATTGCAGTTTATTCATTTAGCCTCTTTAATTCTATTGATGAATTCTCCAGGGGCAGTTTACAGTTTTCACAAATGTATTCACTAATCAAAACTATGCACTAATCAATTTCTACAGACAATTCTTGGCCATAGATTGTTCCCAAGCCATTCATTCACTGAAATAGGAAATTCAAGTCCTGTTGGATCATTTTGAATGGACACAAATCACAGTATTGTTCTGTCTAGATAAGCTTAACTCATAGCACCTTGAAGCAGGAGAGAACTGGATGAAGAATGAAAAGCAGGGATTCCAAGCCAGAAATTTATTGATCCGACTAGCATGTGTAACTAAGGCTGTAAAAGATTATTTGAAGTTAGACCAAGTAGAAACACAGCCTCACTATCTGCCCTAACTATTCCAAAATAGGGTCACCAGGGTCAATGGTGCTGAAAACAAATATAGCACAGTGTTGGGGGCAGATCCTCAGCTGATGTCAATTGTCCTAGCACTGTTCAATGGAGCAGTAACAATTTACAACAGCTGAGGATCTGCCCCCAGACTCATCTTAGTAGCAAAACATTGTTATAAATCTTTAAAAGGGGTATCCTGGTGCCATGTCCCTACCTGAACCCAGACTTGAAGTTGAGAATTATAGTAAATGATGTGTTTATACTTGCAACGTAAGTACATTATACCTTGGAAAGAACTGGAAGGGTTAGGAACTGAATATAATTTCCAATGTTATCTTATTAAGCAGAAGTTGGCTGGCCTGATTTAATTTATTTGCTGAGCAGCCTTTCATTTTCAGACACTTATACAAAGACAGCCTTAAAGGCTTCTGCATGGGAATAATATGGCCCCCAATTTAAAACAAAACAAAACACGATTTAAAATAATTGTGCCAACATGGAAGATTTTGGTGAAGGAATTGGAAGAATTTACCTAATTGGTAAATTGCATTATTATTTTCTAGTTCCTCACACATACCATGGAGAAATATAAGCCATTCATCTACCATTAATTAGGTGGGGTGGGGAGGCAAGGGGAGACAAACGAGGACCTACATTATATTGGAGAGACCACAACACAATACGGAAACTTTTCTGCAAAACCCCTGCCATGAAATATGGCCTCTGGACTGTTGAAGATTCCTAATTCCTCTGGTACTGACCATTCCACATACAGCATGTCCCTCTTACGCTATTTATTTTAATGGCCAGACCAATAAAAACTCCTGCCACGGCAGAAGCAGGGTTTATGGGATTAAATTATTTGAAGCTGGATTTTTGGTACGATTTTCAATTTCCTGGTGAGAAATCTTAGAACTGATGGAGTTGTGATTTCCTAATATTCAGTGTAAAAGTGAAAGAGGTTAGTGTTATCAATGTGAGCTGAAAACTGAGTACCTCCACCCAGAAATGAATCACCTGTACTTTAATCATTAGAGCACAGATCTGGGACCAAGATCTCTGGAGTTCCAGTTTCCGTTAATGACTTGCTGTTTGCCCTAGTGTGAGTCATTTAACCTGTCAGCATCTCAGATAGCCTAACAACAGTAAGAGGACAATAATATTATCCCACCACTCTGGGGATGTTTTACTAGCTAACTTGTACAGTCCTTGTGGACTGCTACATAGTGTTATTTTTTAGATGTTTGTTTAGGAGCTTTGATATTTATTGGCCTAACAACATAAACTGACCCTAAAATATATGGAACACTATTGCAAGAAACATAACAAAAGGAAATTTTCAGTGAAAGAAGAGTATGATCAGATGAGTTTCCAAACCTGTCATGTAGTTAAAGATTTGCCAAAGTGATTCCTGGATATCAGGGTTCACATTTCTTGGAGTGACTGCTGGCAAGTAGGAGTTATCAGTCAGATAGGTGGTAAGCCCTTGTGATAAAGTCTATAAATCCCTGTTTTGGTTTAAATGAGACATTTTTTTCCTAATGCCAACCACTAAGACTCCAAACTAGAGTCAGTCAAAAATGTGCGGGTGGATGGAGGTCCAGAAGAAATGTAGTGGAAATTGCATTCTTTTCTTCATGAAAATGTTGAATTTTTCTGATCTACTACTAACCCCTCTGCAGCTGGCATTGGACAATACTGATGTCCAGAACCAAGGAAGTGACAGCGCATCAAAATATTGAGCCTATATGGTGGAGAAAAATCAGAGGTTTGTCATAGTAACTCCACTAGGATAACCCTAAGACAGCTACTGACTACCATCCAAAATGCATTTCCACAGATTGGCAAAGAAAGCTGCTGGCAAAGGCAGCTCTCTCTCAGTAGGACCAAGGTAGTGTATCTATAGCTACACAGAAATCACAGCTTTATCTGGGCCCTATCTTTTTCTTTGGGAACACTTTAAGTAAGGCCATCCTCTGTGCTAGAAAAATAACCATGTTTAGAGACATCTGAGGCTAAACTTTATTATAATAGGATTTCTTTTTTCTAGGGTGGACAGGAAATCCTTTGTATATTAGGGAACAGGCTTTTGGCCAATGTCAAGCCTTAGGATGTCTTCTATCCACTCCATACTGGGAAGAAACAATCCTCCTGTAAGGTGGGTAGGCCATAGCCATGTCTGACAAACATGTTTCAACTGTTACTTTTCTAAGGTAGATGGTCCCTAAAGCAGAACTATTAACAAAAATCCATTCACATTTCTTACGTTTTGGGGTATTCTGCATTACAAAAATGATTGGTCAAATGAAGGGATTTTCCCATGGCTCAAGGCCAAACGTAGTATAAAGTGATAGTATCAGTATCTGAGACAGTGCAGAATAGCCTGAAGAATCAAATGGGACTAAGAAGATCATGCAGTTGTGCATTTGTTAGCAGTTAATACAGTGATTTTAGTAAGTGGTTTGGAGGGAGAAGTTCAAAAGTGCCTAAGGAAGTTAGGAGCCCAAATCCTATTGGTACTTTGGCTCCTGACTCGCTTAGGCCATTATGAAACTCCCAGTCTTTAAGTTTTTGTTCCTGATCCTGCAACTGCCTTCACACTGGCACACTGCTGTGGCCAAAGTTAATGGGGTTATGTCTGGGTACAGGGGCCTACTGATACAGTGCCAGTTGTAGGATCAGGGCCTTAATGTTTTTCTGAATAACTTAAATGAGATCCAGACCTCAAGAGAAGCTTCTAAACAGAAATTCTGAACAAGTAATTTCCTTAGGATTTCATCATATGCACAAATATTCATGATCAACCAGGTCTTAACACTAAAAAGTAAATATGATTTACCATTCTCATTCTGTTTTTCTGGGAAAGTTTGTTTTACAATTTAGTGTTACTTGTGACATTCCTAAATGAGCTGCACAGTCCTGGGTAAGGATCACTAAAAGGGAGAAGCAGCATTTACAGCTTCCTATGTCAGAAGCAAGTTGTGTTGGAAGAGGTCAGTCATAGTTCATACCAGGCCCACTGGTTTTAAAGCAGACATGCACCATGCCAGTTATTAACAGCTGATTCATAGAAAAATTATGCAAAAGACACTGTGCCGCCCAAATTGTAAGTGCCTGATTTTCAACATGAAGGAAGGACAACCAGGCAACAGGATTAAAAGAGTCAATGGAATACGTTCAGGAATGCTGGTTTTATGACGACTTATAAATGTACACTAAAATACAGCTATACATCACTTTGGAAAAAAGGAAAACAGTATCACATTGTTTGCCCAATATCTCTGACACAGTGTTTTTCTGCTCATTTGATAATCAGGGGTACATTGAGGGTGAAAGCCTGGGCCTTGCTGAAATCAGTGACAAAACTCCCATTGATTCTAATGGGGCAAGGATTTTACCCAACAATTTCATTAGCTAGTAAGTTTCTCTAAATTGCCCAGGTAACAAATAATAATTCACACTTTTATGTTTCCAGCAATATCAACTGAAATGTAAGACCTAACACATAAATAGTATCTGCTATCCAAGCGTCTCAAAGCATTCAACTGATTAAGCCTCAAAATAGAACTGGGAAGATGGTCTGATAATAATGATCACCATTTGACACATGGGGAAGCTGAGGCACAAAGTGGTTATGTGACTTGCCCGAAGACACACAGTGAGTCAGCATGAGACTAAAACCCAGGTCCTCCTCCTTTCCAGTCATGTGCTCTAACTACTAGATAATGCTTCAACTTTAGGCCAATTTTAATACAGATTGTGTCTTTTAGGGGTACTTTTTCCAAATGGTGTGCATCAACAACCATATGCAACATAGCCTGTTGTTATTCTGAGGATCTGTGGGGTCAGACTTTCAAGCAGGGCTTTAAAAAAATTCCTATTTATGTATAGGCAAGGTTCTGTAAGTGTTTTTTTTTTTTTTAAAGTGCTACTGTAGTTTTACATAAAACATACTCATTGTGTGGCAACTGTTAGAACAGTTACTGGCCAACCAAATTATAAAGCACGTAGAAAGTTTTCCTCAACAATTTAACTTAACTTTTCTTAAGTGCATCATCTACATAAAGCAATCTGACAAAACCAGTACACTGTACCTAATAAACAGGCTTTCAAGAAAGGTCACATAGTTCAAGTCTTCTTAGTAAGGGTTCTGACAAACATGCACCTATCTAAAAAGAATTATTTATACCCTCTTGGCAGTTAAATAAAATACATTTAAAAAAGTATTAATGCAATTTCTTCCAACCCAAATGTATTTCTGAGTGTCAGCTACTGAGCTTGAGTTCAGTGTACTCAGAGCAAAATATTTTGAAATTTCTGAAAAACAAAAACAAAATGGAAAGTATTTTCACAAATCCTTTTCTCCTCATCAGCCAGCTGTAATATCAAAGCAAACACTAAAAAAGCAACAAAACAATTTTAGGTGGCTACTGATTAGAAAATGTAAAAGGGAGTTTAGAAGGGGCAGAAGCAAACGGAAGGACTGTATTTTCACAGAGCAGTGTGCATGGGAGGAGTCTGAGGTCACATGTGATTAGCTAGGGGAAAATCAGTGGTGTGTAGTGACATGTATAGTCTTCATCTGCAGAAAGATCTAAGGCCAAACTGAGGTTTATATGAGAATGGAGAGCAATGTTTTTCCAATAACCACAAACATGTCCTTTATGGAGATTTGACAAGAAATTGAGAATCAACCCATACTTCTAATAAGGGCAGCCACCGTTTGCCATTCTACTAAATGTGGTAACCAGATTTATCTGAAGAGGTATTTTACAGGCAAGAGCCTACTTCAGTACAAATTGTACATGTGTTTTCTTACTGAGTCACAAAATCATGTGTTTTCAGCCAGTTTAGAAATTGACAGCATCAGGTTCCTGTTCTGCAAAAGGTTAGTAGAGGCAACTCTTATGCTGTGCAGAGATCCATTGACTTCAAACCAAAACTCTGTATCTCTGAGTACCCGCTAAATATCAGTGGCCCTGCTTAGGTGTAAGAGTCCATCAGCTCTTTGCAGGATCAGGAAGAAAGACTATCCTATCCTGAAAAAAGAAAAGGAGTACTTGTGGCACCTTAGAGACTAACAAATTTATTTGAGCATAAGCTTTCGTGAGCTACAGCTCACTGGTCAGTCTCTAAGGTGCCACAAGTACTCCTTTTCTTTTTGCGGATACAGACTAACATGGCTGCTACTCTGAAACCTATCCTATCCTGTTCTATCATCAAAGACTAAATCTACTGGTACCAATCTGCAGGGCAAGGATTGTCTCCTACACTGTCTCTATTCAGCGGGTTACTACTGCAAAACAAACAAATTAATGCTATGAAAAGTTGCTAAGATGCAAGTGGTCACACTGGACCTATTGAAGTAAAGTTCACTGTACCCCTGGGCTGAACTGATCACATTCTCTTCAGCTGGCAGTGAACATACAGAGTGGGATTTTTCATTGGGGTACAATGCTGAGAGCTTTTGAAAATCTCACTCATAATGTAGAGTGACCAGATGTCCTGCTTTTATAGGGACAGTCCTGTTTTTTGGGGACTTTTTCTTATATAGGTGCCTATTACCCCCCACTCCCTGTCTTGTTTTTTCACAGTTGCTACCTGGTCACCCTAATAATGTCTATGGCTGGTTACAGTTCTCTGAAAATTCCTTCATCAAAAGCTAGAGATGGGCCAGAAGCTTTGCATCCAGGGCTTTGGTTCAGCACTATACAAACAATGGTCAGCATTAATTTGGCTCCAGAGCCCTGAGGGTGTTGGGGATACAGGATTTGGGGTGTTGAGATACAGGATTTTATTCTGGGCCCCCTTCTAGAGCGTATGTAGAAATGTATTTCTAGAGTGAGAACAGTGCTCCTTTATGGTGCTATGCAATCACAATGGTCTGGAGATAACAATACTATTGTAAGATAACGTGAAAAATAAATGCAGAAATAAACTGGTCAGACACTTAAGTGGATTTCCATGGTTTCAGGATTCATAATAAAGGCCTAGTTATTACTACCGTGCGATGAAGCTTTACCCAACCTCTTTTTTCCTAAGTGACATTCCTTCCCTTGGGGTGGGAAGACGGTTAGCTTCTCAGATGCGGACTCAGTTTAGCAGCACTGACATGTTGCATTTTTTAGAATCACTTTCACCCTTACCAAAAGGACAAATAAGAAAACCCTACAAAGAGAATTTTCATAACAGAAACTCCAGGCTTCCAGACAGTGTTGCCCACTGATTTGCCACTGGCTTGGAAACTGCTATTACTAGGTTTCCTAAAATCATTGAAATGCTGATTATGTTTCTGACAAGCTCTTTGTATCCGCTTGCCTCTTAATGTATTAATTTACTTCACTGTAAAGCCAAAGGGCCAAATTCAGCCCCAATAAAGCTCCCCATTGTGGGGGCACTATTGGATGCGCACCTGATGGCGCTATTCAGCTGATTCACTGAATGATATTGCCAAAACAAGCACATTTGGCTTATACATCTTAGAATAAAAGATAATGGGCTTGGAGAGAGGAGGCAGACCAGCAGTAGAAGAGCTTCAGAGATAAAGAAAATTAGATAGAGTCCAGGAAGAAATGATTTGCTGTCAACAATCTAGTTGTTAAGTGACAAGTTAAATTAAGAAGTCACATAAAAGAATAGGATATTAGCCTATAAGCAATTCAGACACAGTTTCTTTATGACTCCCTGTCAAAATTAATAACATACGCAAGATTAAATCATCAGTACTTACAGCTAAAACATTATGAAGTCAATTCTAACCAAATTCTCACTGGGACATTGTAGGGGAACTATACGACTTGATATTGTTCTTATTATTCTTATTTGTGATACTGAAAGGCCAAGGTTTATGTGCTGTTAAATGTTGATATGAAGGAATTCCAGAAGATATTGGTGCTAGCACTCTTTTACCAGCAAGTCTAATTGGGAGACCTGTCGAACAGGTTATTTGGGAAGGCAGATACCTTTGAAAATATTTACAAAATGCATTTTTATTGTGCAAGGCACGATCTATTTTCTTGGGGCCTATGCAATTCCATATATTGTGCTTTGTTTAGGAAGAATCTGTATGCTTAACAGGATGGCAAGAATGAAAGATTTGGGGAGAGAGGAATTAGAACCTAAAAATATTCATATGTAGTAGTGTCTTTCATCTGGAAATGTCCCACACATTTCACAAAATAGATATGTCACCACTGAAATGTGGCCACATCTGGGGCAAAAGATAGTAGCCAGGTGCTTGAACACAACACAGCATCTTGCTTTACAATCATCAGGCAAGGGTAAGGACACCACAGTGAACTCTTGCAAAAATGCCATGGGATTTTAAGTGAGATTTGGGCATCTCATTCCTGTAGATGCCTTTGAAAATCCTAATCACAAAGCTTGGGGTGATGATACTCATAGTTGGTGTTTCTTGCTGAGTCAGTTGTCTCAGAATTTTTGTTACGCCTTCTATTCTCTTTGTTGGTGTGGGGTGCTCTGGGTGACAAAGATCCTTCTTTATACAAGGTATTCATTTTCTAGTGACTACTGTAAAGATAATTTCCTTTTACAGTTACTTAGCTAGTACTGTTTTATGGTACTGTGAAGTAACATTAGGAAGACTGTAATCAATATTCTTTCCAGTGTAACTTACAGGCCATTTTCCCACCCAATTAAAAGAAAATGGACTAAGACATTCTGTTCGTTTGAGTGGATTTTGCAAGTAGATAGAAGTATGTGGCAATGCCACATGCCATTTTCTAGGCATATAATTATCATTGGAGATGGCCAGAATCAACCCCCCAGATTCCAACACCTTCTACACCTTGGAATTGAGACCAGATCCAAGTTCAACAAATTGTATCTATCTTTGCAATGGGCTGAACCAAAACTCTAGCTAGTCCTAGAAGCACTGAGTAAGCTTAGAAGTTGTCAAACAATAACATGAATGCCATTTATTTGTTTGTTAAAATTTAAAATCAGATAGTGGACAGGGGCTGAGAGAGTGCCTCAGATGTAGTGCAAGAACACAACAGTTGACAGAGAGGAGAACACACCCATTTGCTGGGGTCTCATACTAGCAAAGTGCTGAATAATGAAAACTGCTGGTTGATTACCATTTTTATCATTCATTGAAGGAACTCACTTCTTTATCTCAGATCAGGAGATATCTTTCTTATTCTATACTACAGGAAGAAAATATTTCTTTTGTGAAAAGACTGAAGATGAAGGGCAGTCTCTGCTATTGTTTAGAACATATTCAATAGGTTGTGCCGGGGTGAACAGCCCCCTATCAAAGCCAGGAGGCTTCTCTTCATTGACTTCAGTGGGATTTAAAATGGGTTTATTCTATTTAAAACAGACTTTCATATAAAGCTGTAAATTAAGCAACAACAATCCAACTGCAAGCACATCTGTCCACTGAAATTTCTTTGTCCCTATATCTGTAATGAGACCTGGAGGCAGAGGCACAGAATAAAACATATTTCTCTTATTAGTTGAAATCATACAGTCCAAATGGCACCACCTGTCCTAATGGCCTGTCCCCTATGGTCACACAGGGACTGGAAGCTATGAGACAAGCAGATCTGATCTCATTTTCTCATTATATAATCTAGATATGCTCCTAAGGATAAAAAGGGTTTTTTTTATAAGCACAGTATAAAATGTTACTCCAATATTTAAAGCTCTTCTGATAAACTGTTGTGTTAGTTTGGGAATATTATTGTAAGGGAAAATAGAAGTAAGACTCAGGATCTCCATTATTTTTAAATAATTTTTAAATAAAATTTTAAATGGGGTTTTATGCATTTCTCATAGTTAAAGTCTTTCCTTGATGACTTTTGAGATGTTTACAATGCAAGAAAGCTGAGTGGACAGCTTGTATTTTGAAATGATATTTATTTATATATCCTATCAGAAAAGATGAAACAAAAGAAAATCCTATTTTAAGCTATTTGTATGTCCTGAATGAATCTAATTTGTCTGTAATGTACACTATATTTGCCGAGAAGAATTTAGCTCAGTAGCTGGCACTTTTACATTATAATGTAAAATAGATTTCAATAGATTTCAAGCACTTTTATAATGAGAAATAAATATGAAAATTGTTACTGCAGATTTGACAAAACTCAATATCCAAAATTTAAATCACAAAAGGCCAGACTAATTTAATATATTATTTCTACTACTTTCCTTCATCATTCACACAACTGGCTTAAAATAATGATGCAGCTCTGTGAAGAGATCTTTATCCAAATATTTATATCACTTGACACAAAATATGTATCTGAATTGATATAGGGATATATAAGGATATAATTCCCAAGACCCAGCATGCCAAAATGCTGGCATTCAGATTTTTTCCCTTTCTAGAATTCCAATAGGTTTTCATTTGAAACAGAACTTAAAAGCAAATAGATGTGAAAACATAAAAAAAAAGACACCTTAGAATTCAAGTGACTTGTGCAACATTATTTTGTGCTGTCTACTTCTCCTTTTTCTCCTACTATAATTAAAACTCACTCTGCTCCTCCACATAAATAATAGCAACAAATCAAGTTCAGTCCAATATAGATAGGCCTTTCACCCTCAGACTTGGTTTTATATTACACGAGATCCTCGTCTGTTCAAAAAGTGCATCTTTTTTGGTGATCGTTTCTTCTGTGTTGGGTGATGTGACGTTCAAAGTATTCAACACAATCTTGAGGTCTGAGTACAGCCTCTGAATACTTCTTAACATAAAAACAGACTTTTTTTTTAAGATAGGTTTCATGGATTTAGAAAAGAGACACCACTGGGAATGGTGTTATTTGAGCCATGGTACAGTACATCATGGCACCTCTCCATAACATAGCTAAGACTATCAGACTGGACTTTTATTTACAGAAACTTGATGCCACTTCCAGAAAAATATATAACAGATAAAACAATATTTCCTGAATGTCCTGAATGTTTAAAAGATTCCAATTATTTTCTCCCCAGCAATATGGTGGTCCTTCCAAAAATGAATTTTACCTGGCCTGGTTTGTATGAACCATAAATGATACCAGTGAGTATTTGGAATCATGTTGTTTTCCCTTGTGGCATACTGCTCAGCTGTGTGGAGACTCCACCACTCCTGTTTACTCACAAGCCAATTTGCTGTCAAAACTGGAGAGGGCAATAGCAAAGGCCTGTAGTGCACACATTGGGTAGTTGTAGTCCATGGTGAATACATCCTCAGCCACGCGGCCGAACTGCATCACTATATAGTCAGCTGTAATAAAAGTCATAAAAGTGACAAAGTGTTAGTTTTGACTGCAGCCCCTATTAAATAAATGCGTGTTCAATACCAACCCACTGCCCCAAACCCACCATGATAGATGGATTGAATGCTATAACATATACTCAGACAAGTAGTCATGACTTCAATGGGACTATTCATAAGAGGACAATTTGAATGAGGACAAATTGCAGGAATAAAGGCCTTATGTGTGTTTTCTTTTAAAATTTTACCCAGGTAAAAATGGGTTTAAAAAAAAAAAAAAAACCAAACAAGACCGCTATTCCCTAGCATTCATAAGCATGAAATTCACCTCTGTGAAGAAGGCCAGCACAAGAACTATGCACAGAACTTGTGTTGATCCTCTGTACAGGGGAGAATTTCACTCATACCAGACAGGATGTAATTCTGCTCCCATTGAATTTAACAGAAGCAAGGTCAGGCAGGCAGATGGGCAGGCAAAGAGGATTGGGAGAAAGAGTGTGAGAGGGGGTGAGTATGGGTGTAACTGTGCTGCCTTTCTGCTACTGTGAATGTACACACTTGACACAGAAACACTTCAAAGGTAATTGTGCAGTGTGAATTTCAGCATCACTTAGAAGCCTTGGCAAATGTTTAAAACACCATATAGCTCTCAGAAGCTGGCACTGCCAATTCCCATGCATGGTCTTCACAATGTTGATCTTACCAAGCCTTCAACACCCTCACTGTCCTAGACAAGACTCTGGTCCGATACATCTGCATCTTCCTTGTGTCATCTACACCTGTGAGTTATGTGAGTGCATAGTGGGGCAGATTCTGCCCCCACTCGCCAAGTGCACACTGAGGGCATAGAGGGACCAGAAAAGAACCACAAATGGCTGGGATAGGATTTCCCCAGCAAAGGACTAATACAGGCCCTTATGTAAAGGAGCGTGCTGGGGCAGCCCAGAGAATAGCACAGTGCTGACTGATCTGACAGGGAATCCTGGGCTGCTGCCCAGTCCATAAGTAGCCAGGAGGAGGAGGCTGCTGTAAATTAGCATAGCCTGCAGAGCTGCTCAATTTACACTGGGGGGCCTAACCGGCCTCTGCAGCAGCCTGGAATCCAGAGGGTAGAAAGGTGGCATAAAGCAACTTTTACCCTTACACTGCATCTTCCGTGCTGCACCTTTCAGGGAGCACAGCACAAAATCTGTCCCAGTAGGTATAAAAAACAATCTGATCTGAATTGTCAGGATAGAATCAGTGTCAGAGTGTGTACAAAATAAGTGTAGTTTCTAATCAGTTTAGCTCAGTGATCTGCACTTACGATCATTATCGTGAATAATTTGGAAGTTTTTCACGGAGGCCTGTGTGACTCGACCATGGAAATTTAGAACATAGGACTGGGTGTCATCATTCCAGACCGGAGTTTTGTTATGCAGCTCAATGATGCTCTCTGTATTTTTGTTCTGCCATCTTGCAAGAAGTGTTTCATGTTCCTGAAACATCACACACACAAACTTCAGGTTAGCACTCTCTGAGGGGAAAGGGAGTTAACAACTTCCACTGTACTCCTTAATTGTCACCCTTAACTTCCAGTATCACAGTACAAATAAAACAAAACAAAAGGAATGTTAAGTATTTTAATAGGAATTGGACATCCAAATCCCAAAAGCATCTTTGAAAATCCTAGTCCATAGCTGATCTCTGAAATGTATTATTATTTATTTGTAACATGGTAGCGCCTAGGAGCCCCAGCCACAGACCAGGAGCCAACTGTGCTAGGTGCTGTACAAACAGAACAAATCTCTAACATCCAACCCTTCAGAAGTAGAAACATAACCAATCTGGGTGAAAGAGGACATCCTTTAGTAATTTTAATTGTTGAGACACATTGTGACTTACATTACGTGGTCGGATAGAAACTCTTTCATGGTCCATATTCATTCCTGGTATGACTACACTCATTTTGCGAGGTCCTTTAAATCCCAAGACATTTGTTTCCTAAAAAATTTTTAGAAAAAGTATTTGTAATGCTTCTTATTTTTAATCTTGGAAGTTAAGTTCTTTAGCACAGAGGATAAAGCAGTGTCATCACCCCATTATTAGTCCACTCAAAAACCATCTGAATTGCCTGCATTCATCAGCACTGTCAACCTCTCTGTCTTAACAGTTCTGACAAAAGGAAAAATGGAAATATAACAGTCTGCCATAAAGCCCTCTGTGACAAAGCTTCTAGGACAGGCTGCCAGGTACATTAATGCAGGTAAAAAATCATTCATTGTTGAAAACAGATATGAAATAACCAGAATGCCTGGGTACCACTAGTTATCGCAATAAATTGCAGTTATAATTTCATAACCACTAAATGCACACACATGTTTTAATGGGGAGAGAGAGAGAGAGAGAGAGAGAGGAAAAAAAAAGAAACCTAGCTTCCTTTCATTCCACAGCCAGCACAAAAGCAAAAGATGAAGAGCTGCCAGTGTTAGCATCTGTTAGTATTAGTTTGATTTGTAAAGTCTTCAAATATGGTGGACTTGGAGATGAGAATGACAAAAACAAACAAACATGGTATCACGAAGGCAGGTTTTCTTAGTTACGGAGGCAGAGGCGGTAGAGAAAGAAAAACACTGGTGCCAAGGTACGTCCATGCAAAACATTGTGTTTCGTAGTAAATGTAACTTTGCTCTCTATCTACTCAGGTTTTAACCGTGCCCACCGCCATGGTAACTGAGAGTCTCTCAAAAGGTAAGTGCCAAAATCAAAATAGACCCATAGTCTGATTTCTCTTTTCAGTCCTTATTTGTCCTCAGGTAGTCAGAGCTATTATCCTCCCCCTCCCTCTTCTATCTTCAAGGGGCAATAAACTGCAAAGGTGGGATTCTCAAATCACTCCATGGTGGCCTCTCTCTGTACCTACTGAAGTCAGTGACGAGCTTTACCATCAGTTCAGCTACCCCAGGGAGACACCAGAACCTGCCAAGAGCCTCATCTAAACTAGGGCAAGTGCAGCTCAATCCGTGGGAATTTTCAAAAGTGACTTGTGAATTTGGATGCCTCATTTTTGGGTACTCAACTGGAAACGCCTAGAAAGGGCCTGATTTTTGTGACCCCCCCCCACCTTTTTGCAAACCAGAGCCCTTTATGATGTCTCAAGTGGGGCACCGAAAAATTAAGGCACCCCACATCTATAGGCACTTTTGAAAATGTAGGCCTAAAATTTCTGCATGCAGATGAAGCCTTTGTCATACTCCAAATTTCTGAAATCACCCCAGTTATTTCAACAAACATTCCTTACCATTCTACCAGTCCTACAAAAGATTTTCAACCATGCTGGATAAATCCCATTGGGTACAGAAGAGACAAATGGATTTTTATGTCACCAGGACAGTAATTGAAAGCTTTCTGCCTATTTTACAAAATGCTTCTGTCAAGGTCTTTGACAGAGTAAACAAAGGTCATCATTTCAGCTGGGAATTCCTATTTGATGCCTGTATAATAGTGAGACCCAAACTAATACATTTGCCAACAGCATTCTCAAGCTAGAGAGAGCTTAGATAACATAGCAAGAGCCAATTTCTGTGAAGAGACTCGTGCCTAGGCTTATCTTCCACTAATTATTGACAATACTGGTTTTCTATTCAGTGTCCTGAGCATTTCTTTTCAAGCTGCAGTTGTGTTATATGCAATCCACTGAGACACCAATGTGGCTGGAGACCGTGAAAGCTGGAGTTAAACACTAATGCCGCATAACATTACTTGCAACAAGACTACATTATCCCCCTGAAACTTCAGTAAGATATTCATCAGACTTTCGAATAAAAACTAAAATTAATGCTTTCGCTATATGAAAAGGGAACTGAAGGGAGGAAAGTACTGATTTCACACTGTAAATTATACCATTGATGAGTAAATCACTAAAAGGCTTTATGAAAGTGTATATCAATGGATGTAATCATTTTGCCAACATCAAGCTGCAACATTAAAATTCAGTTCTGCATAAACATGGAATACATAAATAAAGCAAGTAGGGAAGGAAAAGGAGCTTAAATTAAGCTCAGAACTTCCCAACATATCATCATCCAAATAAAGTCAATTTCCCAGATCTCCTCCATCATTCTCTTCCACCCAACAATGTTGTTAGAAATACATTTTTATTCCAGGGCTGTGACTAGTTCTATTTGGGGAAAATGGACGAAAATCTGATCTGACCCCACTGTAACTCCATTTACTGTAATACAGTTTTGATTTACACTTGTGCAAAGGAGCTCAAAAATAGGATCTGTGGACCAGATCCTCTGCTCCTGTAAATGGCAATAGCTCAATTGACTTTATTGGAACTATAGTGAGTTAAATCAGCTGAAGAGCTGCTCCTGTGTATTTAGGTGATGGATCATTGCCATTTACCTGACCAGTGTGGTGTTCCTGGGAATAGTATAATAGTGATTCATGTGTTTAATCACTGGACTACAGAACTTTTCCATACTCTGGCTTTTAAAACACAGTGTAAATTTAGGCTATTATGTGTTTTATTACAATAATAGTTATAAAATCCACGTACTACACACCGGTTTCAGAGTAACAGCCGTGTTAGTCTGTATTCGCAAAAAGAAAAGGAGTACTTGTGGCACCTTAGAGACTAACCAATTTATTTGAGCATAAGCTTTCGAGAGCTACAGCTCACGATGCACCCGATGAAGTGAGCTGTAGCTCACGAAAGCTTATGCTCAAATAAATTGGTTAGTCTCTAAGGTGCCCCAAGTACTATACACCCTAACTGCTTGCCTGCAAATAGTTCTGTAGGGAATACAAAAACTGGATCAATGATATCCACTGTCTTTCCTTGGTTTCATTCCCTTCCTATCTGAACTACATGCACACACCAGTGCCTTTTTGTAGAACTTATTTACTGCTGAATCACACACAAGGCCAAAACTCTCACTACATCAAAACACACTAAGATATACTATACACCTCACTGTGCAAGTGATTTGGAGCCTGAGCAACATCCACTGAAGTCAGTGGGAGCTTTTCATTGACTACAATGGAAACTGGATCAGATATTTTTTTATTATCTGATCGCCCAACTTACTGAGTCTGGAGAAAACTGAATTGTGCGCTATTCAGAACTTAAAGGGGTAAGTGTTGAGCATGGCAAACAGCCTTGCTGCTAAGCATACAGCCAGACCTCTGCATCTCACTAAAATCTTACTTCAGATATATTTACAAAAGCACAGCTATTCTGAAATTGGCCTTTAGGTGCTGCTGAAGATTTATTAATCAACTATTCCGCCATCACGATAAGATTCTCTGTGGTGAGAGTACAAACAATTTCTTGGCACTTGCACTTACTTGCACTTACTTCAGCCATAGTGCTTGGAGCATAACACAGAGGGGAGCGTCACAATTAGGGATTTCAGTGCATTTATCTCACAATTAACAATGAAGTTATTGCCAGTCTTTCATTTTGCTTGGATAAATGAGGCATGCTGGTCAGATTCAGTATGCTGGTTGGCGCTGGCACAGCTTTCTCCAGAGGGGGACTTGATCAATATGAAATAAGAGGGAGATGGGTTTCACATCTGACATCAGATGTTTGTTACAGTGGGTAGTTTTTGCTCAAGGGAAACCCAAGGCTGGAATTAAAAAGGTCACCTTAGGATAAAGTTGTTTTGAATACTTCTGTATGGTACTTTACTACACTGCATTTGTGCTGCAATCAGTACAAACAACCTTTACTTTAACAGGCAGTATCATTAATCAAATCAAATCCAGCTCTCCTTTTGTGCTGTGGTCAGAATCATAGCGCATTTGAAAATCTAATAATTTTCTTCTGAAATATTAAAAGATCAGTGGAACAAGTAATAGGCTTAACTATGTAATTTTTTAATATATACTTGTAAGTTTTAAACACACCGATCTAGTAATAGGCATCTATGCAAACTCATTAATCTGTTTTAGCCAAACTCACCAAACAGTGGGTATGATTCTGATCTCACTTACATTAGTTTTATGCATGTAGATGCTAACTCCATTGACTACGGTGGGGTTTTCACCTGCAATGTCCAAATATCTGGTGATTCCATGCAAATGATGCAGTGCCTCAATTTGCATATTTTATAACTGTAGTTCTTGCTATATCTATATATCACCATTTGCATATTTCTCTTTTTTTAATACATATAAAAAGTTGTTTTTATTTTTTTACTCCTACTCTCTGCTCTAGCAGCAGCAGATCAGTTGCTCTGCTACAGGGAATGCCACACTACAAAAGTCAGTAAAAATAATTCACTAGATATGTAAGTGCCTTTATATCATAGTGAAAGTGAAGTCTAAATATAAAGTGAAGTCAAATGCTTGAGTTTATGATTTTAAAGGTATTGTTTGCTGAAAATCTGAAGGGGCAGGTGTGAAGAGCCCAGACACCAGAGTGAAGGGGTGGGTTAATGGGTGGGGGAAATGTGTTGTGTCATCTGTACGAAGACAGAACCAACCCCATACCCCAACCAAAAAACCATGTTAATGTTGGTAATACCACTGACCCTACTGCCTGGAGTCATGCTCATGGAAGTGGAGGGCCCCTCGTTTTGGTTTTCATGTGCTGACAATCCTCCAGGTCATTCAGCGCACCACCCATCACTCCAGACAGATTGTTTCTTACAGCCTGAGACTCACCCTCTCAAGCTGGGGAGAGGGGATGGTGTGACTAGCTAGTCCACATCATACTGGAGACAGGAAGCGGCCAGATGCTCCTGGTTCCTTCAAGGGGAGACATGCACTTTCTCTCTCTCTCTGATGGACCATTTCAGACTTACCTGCCCAGCTCCCTGTGAACTCTACTGGAACACAGATGCCATCTCCAGGGTGCCATTGCTGCTCATCATGTTTTACTGGTAGTAATTTTGTCCCCACAGTTACAGTTCCCACTGAGAAAGGCCTTGCCCATAAGATACGTACAGGAGTGTAAAGCATTCTATCCCCATAGTACCACAGCTCTGAGGTCTTCTGACTGGAGATGAGGGGCCTGTCACATGGCAATCTGTCTGGTGACAAGGAGTACATATGGGTAAGTATTTCTTACCTTTACTTCCTGTTAAAGTTTCCTGGTCTTCCTGAGAGACAATCTGAAACTGGGAACCTCAGTTGTTCAGGGAGTGAATGCTGACTTACACCAGTGTAAGTGAGAAGAGAACCAGGTCCAATGTTTTGAAAATTAACTTCCACTCCTTACAGGTTTTGCCTGCAAGCAGTACTTACATAGCAAATAGCAGCTAGCTCCTGACGCAGGTTACTTGCTTCTAGGCTTGATGTTGTTTTCATTGGATTTACTCCATTGTCATATACCGTAAACTTAGTCCCCATAAGATTTGATCTATCAGAAAACAGGAGGACAAATTACTTTTGTTGACAATACAGCCTGAATTACCTAGTCCCTTATCATATCAGAGCCTCAAGTGGTAAACACCCCATAATATTCTATTAACTGTAAATAAAATGGTCATCTGAAATCCTAAATATACATGCATCTCTGGGAGGCAGGATATTACAAGATGCATGTTATAGTGACTGTCCCTGTTATTGCACTGTGCTGGGAGAATTCTGTAATCTACCAAGAGACAATAAATCAGATATAAAAGAAGCGGTGCAGTTCTAGTTAATCCACAGTGCCATTTTCAATGCAGATCATCTGTAAAAAAAGGGTTAAATAATTTGAGTATCATGTATGGTGCTTAAGACACTCATGAGGCTGAGTTTCGTTGGGAGTTTCTGTTCAGTTAGGTGCTGTTTTAGTTGGATGGTTTTCTTAAGTTCTACCAAAAGGCGCCTAGAACAATAGATAGGTACTTTTCTGTATATTTTTTTTAAGAAATCTAAAGAAATAAATAACTAAAATATGTGTGTGTGCAAAACATAAAACATTCATGA
Source organism: Natator depressus (assembly GCF_965152275.1). Lineage (NCBI taxonomy): Eukaryota > Metazoa > Chordata > Testudines > Cheloniidae > Natator > Natator depressus. The sequence goes on along the minus strand of NC_134239.1, from coordinate 32,975,714 downwards.
GAAAGCTGTGCAGTGAAACATATTTACTCCACCCTGAGCCATTTAACTATCCATACCTGGTTTGACACAGGTCTGGAAATAAATGTTTTGCCATCCAGGGCTGAAAATGTTTCAGCATCCTCTGAGTGGCCAAGCAAAAAACCACCAACTAACCGACCAGCCAAAACAAAACAAACAAAAAATTGTCAGAGTAATGTGGTGCTTCCTCTACCCCAACTCTGGAAGTTGGCACTGTGGGTGACCACCCTAGTTGCCTGCTGCTAATGCTGCTCCTGCTTTGAAGAGCAAACTTTTCAGTGACTCAACTTCTCTTACACTATTTTTTTAATTTTTACCAATTCTAATATTGCATCCAAATTTTTAGCCACTAGTCCAAACAGACAACAGATAATGAATTTTCCCTGTGTATATATACAAGTTTTTAACAACATCAGACTTTCTTCCTTTCTTTAAATGAAAGTCATAAAAATAATGAAGCACAACAAGTGTATATTAACAACAGACTTGCAGGGAGAAGGACAAGGAGGGGGAAGAAGCTCATGGTTCTATAAGAATTCCTCCACTTGTAAATAAATGCATGTCAAGGCTGATTCCACAGTCTGACACTTCGAGTGCAGAAGGTGGGGGCCCACAAGGATTTTAAAAATTAATACCGGCCCCTCCAGGCTTGTATTAAACTCCCAAGGTTACAGTTTCTCTCTGACCTTGGCTTGGTAAATGCTGCCACCACCCAAATGCAAACCCTTTGGAACCCAGGAAGGTGCACTTGGGAATTCCTTCCTGTGGGGTATCCTCAAGCCCTTTCACCCCCCGCCACTCCAGGGAAGAGCTGAGAAAGAAAACAAAGGGAATTAGCTGTTGCTCGCAGCTAATTAAACAACATATGCACAAATCTCTTAGGACAGCAAAAATCCAATCCTGTTATTAAAAAAGGTAAATTTTATTAAAAACAAAAAAGAAAGAAAACATCTGGAATTTAGGCTTTTGCTAGATTTAAAAAACCCAGTTACAAAAATTAAGCATCAAGATAGCTCTCTTGAGGTTCAGCTTCAAGGTTACAAGCAAAACAAAAGCATCTGGGGTTAGCACAGAGGCGTCCACAAGCCAATAAGAAATAAACCTAATCACGTCTTTTTAGACATTCCCTGATTTACTTACCTATCTGGGGTTTCAGATAAGTAGGTTAGAGGTATGAATTAATGCTTTTTCATACCTGGTAGTAAAGCTGCTCACAACATTGCTACTCTGTGTTTCTGCTCTCCAGAGAACCACAACACACAGAAAAGGGGGAAGTTTTTTTTCCCAATTTTAAAAAGTTGAAGCCCTTCCATTGGCTTTTTTGGTCAGGTGCCCACTCCTTTCCTTTTACCTGTGGGCTTGTTAACCCTTTACAGGTAAAGCAAGTAGAGAACAGTTACTAAGAGGAATTTTATAGCTAACTGGCTGGCTGGGTGTCCATAAAAGGGAGCTACCCCCCTCTCATTTATCGCAATGCAGTTTAAGGCTTTTATTAAAGGGCCTGAGACAGGGGTAAAATTTTCAAAAAGGCCTAAGGGCAGATTTTCAATGGTATTTAAATCAATGGGAGTTAGGCACCTAATCTTCTTGGATGCTTTTGCAAATCCCCCTAGGCGCATATCCACACTGATAGACACCTAAATAGATTCAGAAATCTGTCCCATTAACTTTCAGTAAGATTTAGGATCCTACATACCTAAATCACTTTTAAAAATGGAAAATGGGACTTAGGTACTTTTGAAAATTTTACCCAAGGCCTAGAGTCACATGATATAACCAAGACTGTAACTAAGAGTAAGCCCTCTTTTTTTACAGGTATCATAATTGCAAAGAAACTGAATATTCTGTCAAGAAAACGTATATTCCCTCCTCTCTATCTTGGGTGCTTCAATGTTTACCTTAGTTTTCCAATGAAACTCTCTCCGCCTCGAGACAGGTCAGTTGGGTCTATAGAGATGAGGTAATTAGAGGTTTTGCTCTTCTTTCGCTTCCTTCCAGCTAATAGAAATACCTAAGGAATGCAGAAAATGTCACATTGTAGAATGTCAAAGAATGTTTAATACCCCATCCTCCCAATAAATGGGCAATGTTCCTGAGGTTTATCATCATCAGCAGACACAGTCACCTGAGACTTAGCAAAAACGGGTAAAAGCCAGCAAGGCGCAGTGACTGCTTCTTCCTTCAATCCATTATTTATGGTTTAAATAATTAAACCTGATATGCTTTGTTAAATGTTTAATTCTAACTTGTACTGGCTCCTCCAAGGGAAGTGAAAATAGAAGACTTTCAGTCTCAAAGGGCAAGGAGCCTCAATTGCTAACGATTTTCAGCTGCCAGGCATGGACTCTTCTAAGACCAAATAATACGATAAAGAATGGAAAAGTAAATATAATGTGGTGATACACTGCATAGTACCAAACCCTTAGTCAAAGGAAATATATAATTCTACTGGCTACATAAAAATTCTGAAGACACTTTTAATGCGTTCAAGTTCAGGTGCAACTGGTATGTCATTCAGGTATATTTTATGACCTTTTTACCATCCTCCCTTTCCAAGTGGAGGTAATAGGTAGGGTACATTCCTCGGTCCATTCCCTTCTTGTCTCTTGTGATTCGGCATTTGACGGTGACGCCCTGTGGAGCAGGTCTCACAGCAAACTCCTCCAGGTCATCAACATCTATGACAGGCTCATTTGTGGAAGGGCTGGGAGCTGAGGCTGCCTCCTAGAAGAGTAAGAAAGCTTACCTCATGTTTACTTTATGATTACAAAGGAAAGACTGAAAACACAAGATTTTAAAGAAACATGTCAGCAGCTGCACTGCAGAAACAGCTTTTCTTTTTTTAAAAAAAATAATGGCAACAACATAGCACATTGCATTCCCCCTGTTCTGGCCCTCTTATGCCTCTCAGGCGCTGCAAAGGGGTGGGATTTGGATGCAGCTGCTCAGATGAGAATCCCCCCTCTCAGCTGGTGTAAAGCCAGTGGAACAGTTTCCTATGCCAACTGCATCCCCACACAGGGGACATACTGGAAAAAAGGAGTGGAGTTAGTTGCACCTTGAAAGTCAGACTCATAACCAATGCAAGGCAGAATCTGGCTCAATATTTATGGATGAGTCCTTCCCAAAACCCTAGATCTGAATACGCCCAATTCTGAGAAAGTTCACAGCTGGAAAACGTAGGCAATTGAGAGATCATGAAAGGGAAAAGTGGGTTGTTTGGGGATGGATTACAGTTGAAGTAGCAGGGTTAAGAATGCCTGTACTTGAGAGTTGAGAGCACTTTGGGTACCAGTGGCAGGAGCAGAGTGAGAGACTACAGATGGAGATAACAGTAAAGCCAAAACCTCTCTCCCCATCACCAACTCTGATCAAAGATTTTATTTTAACAATTTGATATTTAGTTTACCTATTTTTTTTCTCTTCATTCAAGTTCAGGTAATATTAGCTATGCGTTTACTTCTGGGAATGTTTGGTTTGACTTTTCAATGAAATTTCAGGTCATTTCACCCATCTCTAGTTTTTGGTTTTCAGAAGATGCTCTCCTGTTCAACCTTTCCATTACTTACTTCTCTGAATGCTGTGATGTACCACAGCAAACCTCCCTCAAGATGCTATATTAAAAAAGTCCCTGTTAAAAAATGCTGGCTTTCTGACCTGGAAATGACAAAGTTCATATTAATCTACAGACAACACTTCTGCCGTCTAACCTTGTTTGATTTCTTGCTGGTTGCAGAACCAGGTCGGGTGTTACTGTTTAACTGGGAGGAACTTGAGCTGTCTTCATCATCCTCATCCTCTTCATCAAAATTCATGCTGCTTGAAATGCCTGAGGAGCAAGCAAACAAGTTTATTTGAAATGTGAAAACACTAAAGCTGCACATGCATGCATACAGGATACAAACGATTAGTATTTCTCCTACTCTTGCACCTAGAAGCTCCAGCTGAGATTGGGGTCCCAGTGTGCTAGGTGCTGTACAAACACATAGCAAGAGAAAGCTCCTGCCTGGAAGAGCTTTACAATCTAAACAGACAAGACATACAAAGGGTGGGAGGAAAGGAAGTGTCATCATCCCCATTTTACAGAGATTGAGTGATTTACCCAAGAATACACAAGAAGTGTGTGGCAGAGCCAGGAACTAAATCCAGATCTCCTAGCTGAGTGCTTTAAATACAAGATCATAAAAGCCCCAATCCTGCAAGGCAGCCCTTTGCAGATGCATGGGGGCCTAAAAAATTGCAAGATGTACCTCACTATGGTAAGATTTCATATTTAGCTATTCCTAAAGCCCTACTTAATTTGTGAGATTGCAGAAATTGCGGATTAGGCTTCCACCACAATTTTGATTTTAATTAGCTTACTTTGAACAGTCCACAATTTTGCATACATTTTGAAGTTTGCAACACATACTTTTTTCACCATTAGTACAGTAGAGCCCCGTTTATCCAAGCTGATAGCGGCTGGGGCTTGGGCTGTCAGCACCTGCGCAAGGTGGGGCTCCCATTTTCAGCTTCACGCATTGATGAGTGTAATATAGTTGCAGCAAAATGTCCAGTTATAATAAAAAAAAATTAGCAGGCATAACATAACACTTGAGTGTTTGTATTGTTCCGGCAAATTTTTCTTAAACAAATAGGTCTTCTTTGGCTTTTCCAAATTACTGCAATTAATAAATGTCCATTATTACTTTTCTGTGATTTTTCTATATCTTGTCCACACTCTGCCACAATTATTTGACAATCATCCTGCAACTGAAGTAGGGCCTTTGGCTATTCCTATCTGATCTCATGGGGGCAGATCTTAGTGTGAGGAAAAAAAATTATAAAATCAAACTCTGTTTTTACGTATGTTTTTGTATGTAAAAATTAGACCAGAACAGAGGGAATCCTTAGATCACTGATCCATTTCACTTTAATACTTATGTGTCAGTCCCGCAAGTGCCCCAACCACACGAACTTTGAGGAGTCTAAGGAAATGGAACTTTGAAGACGAGGTTGGACTTGGCAGCAGAAGGTCTAGGTGGGTGGGGTCTAGGAAGTCTAGCAGGCCTGGTTTTCCTAGGGAGTTTTACGTAAATGAAGCCACTTTTCACTTTTGGTCCAAATCTGAAATTACAGCTTGATTACATAATATGTTCCAAAAATAATATTGTTTTCCATAATTTTGGTCAAGAATTTCCATGATCATTAATTCAAATATAGAAGGGTAAATAGGACAAGTACTAAACAAAGATCTTTGGAGCTAAATAAACAGTAGGGGCGGGGTTAACTTCTTCCTTCTGTACTTACCTGGAACATGATCCAGGGCCACAAGACTGGATTGGGAGGTGGAAGTGGACCAGGATGTATTTGCGTGGGGATCTGGGAAAGGAAAAAATCCATGGGCTTGGTTTTGCAAACCCTTAATCACATGAACAATCCTTAATGAGAGGACCACACACATGACCAAGGGCTTGCTGGGTACAGCCACATTTCTGCTGCCATAACTCTCAGATATTCTCCTTTATAAAAGCCAACCCTTGTTGAAGACTGAAATTTACCTTAAGCCCATTGAAACCTGGTGTCACCTCCCTTTCAGTATTTTGAATTAAATGAGAATGAGCTGAATTTAGAACTGAGGTTACAGAATGTATTATTCATGCTAAATGGTTGCACTGTTAATCTTCCAGCACATTGTGGGTGAGTTCTTCATTGAGAGTCTTTGGTCTACTTTTTGATCTTTGACATACCAATATAATTCAGGGGTACACACAGATTCTACAGGAAAATTTATGCAATAACATAAAAAAATATTTATTTTGCAGCAAGCAAAGACTGAACCAAATAGTGCACAGACTCATATACTAGCTGAAATGCTTGTGGCAATATTCTTAGGTTTGAATATTGACACTGATCGAAATTGTGTTCTGTAGCTTTTATTTAATTTTTTCTTTATTTTATTGCTATTTCCAATCACTTCAAATGCTCATCCTCCCACAAATACATAGGGGTCAAGTACATGCATATACATTGTTAAGTATCCCTTAGAGACTCAGCAGGCATGGTCCCATCATCCACTGCTTTAGGTCTCCCTATTATGGAAATAAACAATACAAAAATGGTGTCAAAAGAGTCTCCAACTACATCCTTTGTATAAGGGAAGTCAGAGCTCTTAGACTAACTAGTCATTTTGGCCATACTGTTAGAGTTCGAAGACTTGTGCTCACCCACCATCATCACACATGAATAGGAACTACCTGAAGAGAATGTGATTATGTGCCCCTCTCTTCATTCTTTGACTCCCGTTGAGAGCCTTAAAAGCTATTTAACAAGAGCCAATTTTTCAAACTGGGGCCATGGAATTACAGATGCTTTTCTACAACTGGATATTAAGAACATTAGACGATTTGGAGGGCATACCATTGAATGATCTGAAGTTAAGCTCCTAAGCTTATGTGGATGACAACAGGCAGACACATTTGAATGAATAATGACTTCCTTTGCTACCTTGGAAAATTGGTGTAGTCAACTTGGAGTTACAATAAATGCCAAAAGATGAAGTGGCTGAATCTTGGAAAGGGACAAAAGAGAATGTGCTGAAATGCAGACTCAGCAAAGTCATAGAACAAATAGAATCTTATGTGTACCTAGGAAGCTTGATCAGTGCCAATTGCGCCATCAAGGGTGAAGTTAAAAGGAGATGTGCCTTAGCCACATGGGCTGCACAGAAACTGATGGAATTATGGACTGTTAAAAACATTACAACTGGTATCAAAGGGAAAATTTATCAAATCAGTGTACTAACAGTATTATTCTATGGCCTGGAAGCAGCTGCATTAAATGAAACAGAGATCAGAAGGCTGGTGGCAGCAAAGATGAAAGACAGCAGGTATAAAGTGAAATGATTTAAAGACGATTGAAGAAGTTAGGAAGAGAGTAAGATGTCAAATCAGGGTACAGGATTGGCTACAACTGAAAAGATTACAATGATGGGGATGCTGCAGGTGACAAACAAATGATAGGATGCTAATGAAAATAATGCAAACACAACCAATTAGACAGAAGGACATACTCAGGGACATGATCAGGCTGGGTTTAATGAAGGAATAAGTGAAGAACAGGATGAAAGGCAATGCTGTACTGTGTTCTCAGTGTCTGCAAAGATGCTCTGGGATAGGGGGGAAAAAGAATTTTTCAGATACTGGCATGCAAATTATATCCAACATCTGTGAGGGCAACCTCAGCATTCCATGTCCCAGATGGGCACTGGTGCATAAAAAAGCAGGGAGTTGAGCACACTAATATGCAGTAGCTTTAACAGTCATTTTATTTAGGTATGCATTTACACCCATCGTGCATGAGTCAGATTTTGCTGGTGTAATCACCAGCAAATGTTTGCCAATGTTTAACAAACTGGTTCTAAGCATCTTTTGGAAACACCCTAAGAATGCTTTAAAGAAGCTCCTGTTTCAGCTTTGTTCCCAGAAAGCAATTTTGTTTGCTGCTTGAAGTATTACACAGATCTATTCCTTCTCTAAATCTCAAAGCAGCAGTAATTTTACCTCCAGCTGGCAATGAAAAATTACAACTATCTAGACTGCTATGGTCACAATGACATTAATGAAACTGATAAGTGTGTAACTAAATGTTAGATTTTCATCTGATTTTTGCTAAAACCTGAGGAAGTGTGTGTCTGTCCTTGTGATTCATTCACTGACAAGGAAGGCTCAATGTTAAAAATATTGAAATCAAAAGGCCGGAATATTTCCCACAGGAAGAGAATTATTCTAGTTGTGGCAATTTCCAGCAGATGGGGAAATCAAATAAAACATTTGGCATTTCCTTGCAAGGAGAATATTGCTTGTGCACTAATGTATTCTATAACCTATCTTCTCCTAACTGAAACAGACATGTTGGATGCTCCCTGTGGAGACAGGCATCTGTTAATATTGGACACTCACCACAAAGTTCCTGACAAACAGCAGAATGGATTCAAATCAGGACTAAGCAATTCTAATGACAATCAGCATGACCTTTCCTACCATCAGCATTGCCCTTACGTGGCTTTCCCCTTCCTCACCCATAAATAAATTGAAGGTGGCTTATGGGCAGCTAATCTCAAGGTTCCCACAGGAGCATGGTTCTTTAGATTCATGGTGACATGGCAGTGAGACGGTCCAGGGACCAGGGCAGAAGCATTGGGCCTGCACCTGAAAGCCTCAGCTCCTAAACAAATGTCCCCATGGTTCTTGGGACATCCAGGGGTGAGAAAAGCTAGCTGACAAGCCCCCTTCTCACTCCATGGGATGGCAAACCCCATCATCCAACAGGAATATCCCATGGAACCTCAACTAGTTAAAACCAGCTTATTTGTGCTTTGTACCCACAAAGGGCATAGCGTGCTCCACTAACAAGAGTCATGAAGCTAAATACCAGTGCTTTCATTTAAAACATCCCCTGCATAAACAGTTAGGCTACGTGTACTGTACACACCACTGGTGGCAGTGTGTAGGGTTTGTGTACCTACAAACAGCCTGCCAGAGGGGAGAGAGATGGGAAAGTCTCCAGCTGCAGGGAGAGGACAGCCTTTTCCTGCTGCCAGTCTTTCCCAGCAGCGGGGAAAGATTCCACAGTGGGGAGATGCTGAACTCTTTCCCTGCTGCTTCCCTTCTGCCAGAGCCTTCCCCCACTGGGGGCGGGGGGGGGGGGGGGAAACTTCCTGAGGAGGAGAAAGGCTCCCGCAACACAGGACACTACACTGCTAAAAATAGATGGAGAGACATGACTTGGGTGAGTAGAAAACATGTAGGGTATGTACTTGCCTAATTGCCCACACCCTACTAGCATGCCTTTAAGCTACTCACCTAAGCCAGGCCTCATCAGCCACACTGCTATTTATACCCATGCTAGGGGGCGTTATGTGGGTATGTACGCTGCATGGCACCATAAGAAGCGTGCAGGGTAGACATACCTTTACTGTCCATCAAGTATGCTTGTTTTAACAGTTTTTAATATAAAAAAAGAGACCACCCCAAAATAATAAACCCCAGTGGTTTGACCTAACTTAAAAATCGGTTTATAATTAGAGCTGGTCAGAAATTTCCTAAAACAACATTTTCCCTCAGGAAATGTTGATTTATCAAAAGCAAAAGGTTTTGCAGAAAAATTGCTATTTTGACGAAATCTCCTTTCAAGGAAAATATGAAAAAATTGAAACATTCTATTCTGACATTTTCAGAATGAACCATTTCTATTTTTCATTTCAAAATGATTTTTATTTGAAATTTATTTTATTTTATATTATAAATGTAAACAAAATAAATGTCAAAATCTGAAAAAAGTTTTGATTTTTTTCAAAATGAAATATTTTGTTTGGAATTTGGTTTCATAGCAAATTTCAAAATTTTTTGTTTTCCTTCCATTTTGGAACAGATTTTTTTTCTAACTCTCAGAACTTTCCAGGAAACAGAAAATGTTGTCCTCACCCAGCTGTATTTATAATTTCTAAATCAACCAACTTTTGTGAGCAAGGTGACTGGCTTATAAACATTTTGAGCCATGCATTTAAGGGGCAACCAATACACAGGGAACTTGTTATTCAAATCAGTCTCTCTCATATCCAAATACCCAGGAAACTTCACACGTGGAGGAAATGTGTTCATTTCAGGCTGAGTCGCTCTCATCCACAGTGTGAAGCATCTGAGATAATGAATCTCAGTGAGAGCTGCTCTACAAAATGAAGCTGACATTTAGAAGAGAACAGTCTATTCTATACAAGTCAAGTTCTCACTTAAATTTTGCTCTTTGTGGACTATGTGTATATTTTTGAAGCACCAGTTTCTTTCTGTAGAGCAGCTTTGGTCAAAGCCATCTTAACGTCAAAGGTTGCATGCTGAAGAAGCAGAGCCATTAAGGCTTCAGAAAAGCATTGTGAAGATTTTAGGATTTATTTCCTCCTAAGCTGCTGTCTGATGGGAGATAACTCTGTTGCAGAAAGGGAGAGACAGATACACACAATCAATCAATCCATCCATCCCCAGTCAGGGCTGTCCTTGAAAAAAACCCAGAACATTTGAGAAATATGCTGCCAAGAAGTGCCGCAGAATACAGTTCTGTCATTTTCACCGTTAGGAGGATGAACGTAAGATGTGAATTTGTGAATTGATATTACAACCACACTTAATGTTTTGCCTTCTAATTAAAATGTGGCCATTACAAACCCTTTTTTTTAAAATGCTTAAGTACGTGATTTCTATCATCCTGCAATTCAGACTGTAAAATTTATGGATGAGAGCTTTAACACCTGCCACCTTGATAGCAACAATTGCACTGAAGTATGGGAAAGCCATGTCCCAGAGTACACATAGGTCTCTTGCTGCTTGGGCCAATGCGGAGCTCCATTACAATTATGGAGGTAAAACAACAGAGCAATAAGGGAAGGATGATGATGATTCACTGAAGGAAGGACCTCAAGTGAAATGGTGAAAAAAACATGTCTATGCCTTAGTTTAGGACCAGGCTACCATTGGGAGTAGAAGGAGTTGCCAGCCTAAAAACAGAGCAAACAACAAGGAGCATAAGTAGGTAGCTTTGGCTACTTACCCTTTTTCTGCATTGTTACTCTAAGGTCCTGCCTGCTTTGTTGGCTACTAGCCATTGTCTCGCCATCATCTTCATTGTGGCTAGACTGCCCAACAGTAAGAATCTGAATTTGGCTTCCTACCTCCTGAATGTCATCTTGAAATGCAGCAGGGCCATCAATTCCTGTCAGACAACAGCAAAAGTCTAGTCAAAGAATGACTGAAAAGCTAACCAACATCAACTCAGAAATATTTAGATGACATCCTAAGAAAAAAAGCTCAGCAGTCTGTCTGCAATTACATTTTCATGACTAAAATAGTCTTCAAGCCAAACTCATTTGAACTCCCAAGCCTTTTGATTTGTTCCCAGAGATCAGACTAGCTCTGTGACCTGGAAGAGAGTGTTTGAGTATTGGTATGCATGGGAGTTCATCGAGCAAAAACACTCGGCTTCAGACTGTCCATAGCTGACATTGCCTCAACAAATACTCTTTTTGAAGCTGGTGTAGAGTTTATTGGGGCCCTCCGTGTAAAAGCTAAAAGGTTTTCTGAACTGTTGAAACAAATGGAAAATGTATGTCTCTCTGTGTGAGAGCACTGCAAGAGAGAATGGTTTGGTGATTTCTCCACTTCTAGCTTTCAGACCTTTGATTATAGCATATACATTTCCATGAGATCTAAGCACCTAATTTTCAAGTGTATTCTGGGGATAGAACATAGACATTGCTGAGACTTTTAGCACATAATGCTAAATATGAGTGACAAGTTGAATTTCACATACTAAAACAATTTCCAGCATGTGTGTTAAAAAACTTCCAACAGACATGTTTCAAAAAATGTTCACACTTGTGGATTTTTTCACTTAAACTATTGTGAGCCTTGCTTCTTCAAGGCTGGACCTCACCAAACTGTTTGTGTCAGCAAGGACCCAAATGGGTACTATACTGAATCACTCCTCTGAAGAGAGACCCTGTCTATTTAAGGTATTGGGTGCCATATTTAGGCTCCTAAATCAGTCAGTAGGTGCCTAAAATGGTTATTTAGGCACATAAAGATTTTGTTGCTCGACTTTGTGTGTTGATGTTTATAAACAGAGCAGTACTATAATATTTAAAACCCTATTGTATTATTATTATATTATTAAAAAACCTAACTGGTTTCAAGACTAACCTTGGTTAGTTTATGGAGGGGATGGCATGATAAGATTGCCTACAATGGCATGTAGGAAACAGCCAGAGATGGGCCACTAGATGGGGAGGGCTCTGAGTTACTACAGTAAATTCTTTCCCAGGCATCTGGCTAATAGGTCTTGCCCACATGCTCAGGGTCTAACTGATCCCCATATTTGGGGTCAGGAAGGAATTTTCCCCCAGGGTCAGATTGGCAGAGACCCTGGGGGTTTAATCACCTTTCTCTGCAGCGTAGAGTACGGGGCATTTGCTGGTTTGAACTAGAGTAAATGATGGATTCTCTGTAACTTGAAGACTTTAAATCATAATCTGAGGACCTCAGTAACTCAGCCAGAGGTTATGGGTCTAGTACAGGAGAGGGTGGATGAGGTTCTGTGGTCTGTCATGTGCAGGAGGTCCGACAGGAAGACCATGATGGTCCCTTCTGGCCTTAAGTTTATGCATTTACTGTTTGTATTACAGGAGCACCTAGAGACCCCAACTGAGATCATTATGCTAGGCACTGTACATACATATAATAAGAAAGTCCATTCCCAAAAGAGATTACAGTCAAAATGGACAAATAGTAGGAGGGGAAACAGAAACAGAGAGGTGAAAGAACTCGCCCAAGCTCAAGTTTGGAAATAGAACTTAAGTCAGCAGACGCTTAGTCCAGTACTTCCTGTTCATTAGACCATGCTGTATCCTCTAACTCTTGGAGGTATTGTCATGGTCAAGCAATGTCTAGATTTGGCCAAAACCTGAAAAAATCCCACTTGAATGAAATACGGAGAGGAAAAGAACAATACATTCCCTGGCTCAGAAGAGTGTGTTCAGAGTGGGACTATTTACCTGGCTTTCTCCCCTCAACTATAAATAAATCACTGATTAGGCCTAGTTCTCATCTATAGAAAGCCAATTTCATTTTTGCCAGGATAGCAAGTTATCAACATTAGATTATAAACTAGATTGTAACTCCTAGCTAAGATTTAGTGCCGTTGTGTACCACAATGTCAGTCACATAAAAATGTACTTTTCATTAATAAAAGCTGTAATAATATCATTTATAGATATAGTAAATAATAAAAGCCTCTATAAGCTTGCCGCTCCACAAGGTTCTTTAATAAGCAACAGAGAGGAGAACTGGTAACCATTAATAATGGCTGGTGTTTGTGGGATGAACGTTGGCTCTTAATAACTTTGGCTGAAAAAAACTGGTCAAGCATGGTCAAATGGAGCTGAGTGAGTGCTAATCATTTTTCCTCTTCAACTGTTCTTTTGTCTTGGCTGGCAAACACATTTTAAGAACTATAATTTCAGTTTACGTCCATAACTTTGCATCAGTTGCTTGCACCTACATTATGTAATAATATTAATAACTAGTTTCAGAGTAACAGCCGTGTTAGTCTGTATTTGCAAAAAGAAAAGGAGTACTTGTGGCACCTTAGAGACTAACCAATTTGAGCATAAGCTTTCGTGAGCTACAGCTCACTTCATCCGATGAAGTGAGCTGTAGCTCACGAAAGCTTATGCTCAAATAAATTGGTTTGTCTCTAAGGTGCCACAAGTACTCCTTTTCTTTTTATTAATAACTAGTGAGTCATGAGCTTTTCATTGACACCTTGTATGATACTTCTCAGATATATTTCATTACATTAAAGAATTGGAGTACATGTGAATTGGTTAAGCCAGCTGCAATTCATTACCAGATATTTGGGTACCTGTGGCCCTTGCACGGTTCTTAATGTCACAACAGGATATCGGAATAGATTGACCACTGGTCTAATCCACTATGGCAATTCCTATGACCCTACACATATACACATGCACACTGACCAACATTTTAAAAAGTTGGTGCCTAAAGTTAGGCTTCTAAACCAGACACCTGACTTTCAAAAAAGTGCTGAGTACCCACCAGTTCCATTTAAATTAATGGGGCAGTGGGATGCTCATCACTTTTGCGTATCTAGCCATTTATTTACCCACCTATGTTTGTAACTAATTTTAGACATCCAATTTTTAAAAATATTGGTCACTTTCCTCCCAAACAGACTTTGATCTGTGGCAAATTAAATGCCTCCAATGACATTATATAGTCCAGTCTAATCATGCTGGTTGCTGTTCCCATCCCATGCTGTCAGGGCCATCGCATATTAGGCATTGGGACAAACGTTACACTGGCTAGTCATGCATTAAGAGAAGAAAAATCAATTTCAGCATTCAGAGGAATGTGTTACTAGTAGAGAGTGTTATTACACACAAAACCTGTCCCAGGAGCTGACTCCATACCATACTGGGGATGGAAGATGTAACCAGAAAAAAAGAAAAGACAAATATGAAACAACATCCTCAAGAATGTTAATAACGGGGAATACTGTACAAAAATAGTTGAAGATGCCTGATGTTGAAAGGCTAACGCAGCAAAGGAAGTGTTCAGGAAGAGCTCACCTTCACATTAGGATTATCCCTATTTAAGTGAGAAAGAGAGTGTGTATGTGTAATACACACACACACACACACACAATGTAAATAGGCAGCTTTACCGTCACCCATCTGATTTCTTTGAAGCATTTCAAAAGCCATGCAGCCCTGATTCATCTTTCATTACAGTTTTAGAATGGATCCCTCCCTCTACATTCCTCACTTTCTCAGCTTTGTGGGCTCCTGCTCCTTCTACCCACATACCAAAAAAGTGGCTTATTGTGCGGGGGATGTGAGGGGGGCAAATCATATTTATAGTTAACAGTCTCCTGTAACTTCAGTGGTTGGAGAACGTGGATTTAAGGTGGCAAAGACAGACAGTGGGCTGTGAAAAAGAAGAAAGTAAAGTCTTCAGACCCAGAGGTCAGAATTTTCCACTGTGTCTCCTAAGCACAGAATGCCGCATCCTTGATGCAGAAGTCTCTGCGTTCCTGCTAAAATGATGCTGAAACCAGGATTCTTCATATTATTCATCAAGAGAGGGTGAACCAGGGCAGAAAATAATATGATCTGACCTAAATACTTTGAGAGAGCGAGCGAGAGAGCACACGCTTTGGTCAAAATTGACATATTCAGGTCTTTGCACTTCTTGGTTTCATCTGAGACCAGAAGCTGAAGCCCAGAGATCAGGAGAAAGGATGTTCTTCTGGCATTTCCAGCCTATGAGAAATTGTCATTACATATATTTTAGTAGCACATGCAACGTTCTAGGCACTGTTCAAACACACAAGAAACAGTTCCTTCTCTGAAGAGCTCATAAGCTATAAAGTCTATTATTATTATTTTAGAATGCCATTCACCACAGCATTTTTATAGACTGGTTACTACACTTTTATTTTATTTTTTGACAGAAGCTCAGACTTCTGAACAGAACATGACTACAACCAGAGACTGAAACAATTACAGCTTTGCTCCTGCAGTGGAAGGAAACAAACTATTACAATAGGAAACAGGAGACCTGTTACTGTAACCACTGGAAAGGGAGCTATAAGAAGAAATTTTGCTAAATGTTCATGATGCACAGGAGGCAAATCAGTTTTCCCAGTCTAAGCTTTCATGGACTTTGTGATGTTGCACTAGACTTGTCTAACTTTACTTACAAAAGGTCTGATCAACATATTTTTCCTAATTTTTAAATCTCTTCAGCCTCCCTTGATTTAGTAATGATAATTCATTTTTGGAAACTTGAAATTGAGATCTGTTTCTACAGTTGCAATCCTGAAGCTCGTGGAAGCTGTCATTGGGAAAGAACAGCAGGGTCGGCTGTATTTATTCCACATACATATTCCATGAGCTGACTGGTTTGTTATGGGAGAGTTTCCAACAATTTGGCTATAATTAAAATGAATATTAAATAATGTGTTAAATAATTATTACAATAAAAGCATTTGTTTGGGGAATACACAGAAAAAATTCAGTGAGCTTTGAGATCAGATGTGAGAAAACAAATGTACAGAAGGTCAAATTTGGGATCTACCAATTTTGACAGAACTTAGATATTATCCAGATGGTCTCTCTAGAAATACTTCTGATAGATTTCATCACTGAAAATTGAAATCATGTTACAGAAGAATGGAATTTAAAGACTTACAGGTTAAAACGATCACTTTAAAGCTTTAATTGTTCAAGAGATAATCAGGAAAAAGTATTTTAGAAAGAAAGAAAAAGGAATACATATTAAATGCACAACCACATGATGTTTATGTACAGTGGTTTCAGAAGAGCCAGTAAATAAAACCTAAGCACTAGACATAATATGGAGACAGATATTATCCCGTGTAGTTATCTAACAGTAGTAAACAGGAAAACTGTCTCTTATATTATTCTCCATTAAACCTGAATAAATTAGTCACAGGTTCTAAATGTGACAGTAGCAACCAGACATTTTAAAAGGTATTAAAGTACTACAGTCTGAAAATGACTGGAGGCAGAAACACATTATGGGCATAAGCACAGTGAGTCAGTTCTCCAAAACATTAGCTATGTATGATATGAATCCCTAATAACTGGATCTACCCAGAAGAAAATCAAATCATATTTATTCACAATGTGCAAACCAGACTCAAATATTTTGCTGTGAAAAGATTTCAAGCAAACGTCCCATTTTCTTGTTTCTTTTACATGATCATGCATGTAGATCTAAAAATGCTACAGTACTATGGGAAAGAATGATGACCAAATTATTTTACTATAAGAGAAGTTTTATTGTATTCAATTAGCATGAAACCCCGCAAGCTCCCAAAACACTTTATTTTAGCTAATTTATTTTTAAAATCAATTTAAAAGAATTGTTTTTATTTACTAAAGTAATTCTTTCTTCATAGGACATTCATGAATTTACTTAGGAAACAAGTCTAAAAGGCACTTCTGATGGACCTAACAAAGCTAATTGATCGGGTAGCACAATGGCTGGTGAAATTCAGTGCAGACAAGGTCAAGCTGATGCACTTGGGGGGAGAAATAAAATATGATTATCCCTACTTTACGGATGGGGTGCTGAGGCACAGACAAGCACTTAAGCTTGTGCTTGAAGTTCAGCATGTTGAGTTGTTCCATTAAATGCAACAGGATTACTCACATACTGAACTTTAAGCACATGCTTAAGCACTTTGCTGAATCAGCTCCGGGGACTTGTCCAAGGTCAGACAGGACATCTGTGGCAGAGCAAAGAACTGAACTTTAAATTAACCAAGTTTCAGTCTAGTGCATATAACCACAAGACCATCCTTCCTCTATAAAGTTGCTGACAGCAATGGAGTTGAACTGGTGTTTAGTAATGGTGGGAATTTCTTTAGACGAGGCTTCAGAGATGAGATACCAGGTTAAATGAGCCAATAGTTTGATCTGGTATTCTCACTGATATCTATTACATTCGAGACATTGCTGTGTACTGTGGGGACACATTTGCAAATTACTATTCTGAAGCATTGCAAAGCCGCTCCCTGTTTGACTTGAGGGTGGCAGTAGAATACTTCAGAGGAATGCTGGCCTGCTTTGAAATCAAAGACAGAGAGATTCTGAGTTTATCAAAAAAGTGAATCCTCAGAAAGGCTGTTTTTATTAAGCTCCCATCAGAACAAAAAGAATTTTCAACCTTTAAAGGATTTCATTCAGTACAAACCTTGAGTTTACATTTTTCTCAACTGATTCACAGTTTTAAACTAAACAGGCCAAACAACAGTTGAATATAAGGCTTACTTTTGGAACTATGATGAGATAAAGTACTACTGACGATTCCACCGCCAATGCTAGTCTTGCACCTATCAGTACGTAATTCAGTATTATTTTTAAAAGTACTGTCTCAGCCATTGTTCAATAAGTTACAGTAATACAGGTATGGCTCAAGGTCTTTCTTTTGAAAATACCCTTTAAGAATTTGCAACTGAGCCGTATTAAAAAAAATCACTGTGGGTTGAAACTTTGCTTTTGAAGAATTCTGCCAAGAAGTGAAACATTTTTAAAATAAAAAAAGTGTAAAACAAAACCTCTATTGGTCCATTTTGAGGACCAGCACAATTCTTAACATACATTCTAGTTGCCAGAATTTTGAGAGCCATTTGTTCAACAGGTGTGCATTTTCCTAGGTGTTTTTTGGAACTAAGACATTTGATTTAGGAAAAAAAAAAAAAACACTACACTTAAGTTTGGGAATGTTCCATTCTATTGTTTACAATATTTGTTAACCATTCTTCTAAGTAGGTCTTGCCATGATGAAGACGACTCCAGGAATGACTACTCTTCCATTGTCTATATGCTAAGGCAGAGGTGGGCAAACTACAGCCCATGGGCCACATCCGGCCCATGGGACCCTCCTGCCCAGCCCCTGAGTTCAGGCCCAGGAGGTTAGTCCCCGGCCCCTCCCCTGTTGTTCCCCCTCCCGCACAGTCTCAGTGCGCCGCGCCGCCTGCACAATGCTCTGGGCGGCTGAGCAGCGCAGTTGCAGAGCTGCAGCCTGACCCCATGCTCTGGGCGGCACGGCTCTAGCACTGCCAGCCACCGGTGCTCTAAGCAGCGTGGTAAGGGGGCAGAGGGGTTGGATAGCGGCAGGGGAGTTCAGGGGCATGGGGGGAAGGGATAACTCAGTGGTTTGAGCATTGGCTTGCTAAACCCAGGGTTGTGAGTTCAATCCTTGAGGGGGCTATTTAGGAATCTGGGGCAAAAATTGGGGATTGGTCCTGCTTTCAGCAGGGGGTTGGACTAGATGACCTCCTGAGGTCCCTTCCAACCCTGATATTCTATGATAGGGGTTGGGACGGTCAGAGGGCGGGGAACAGGGGGGTTGGATGGGGCAGGAGTCCCGGGGTGGCAGTCAGGAATGAGAGGGTGGGGGGTTGGATGAGGGGACAGTCAGGGGTGGTCAGGGGACAGGGAGTGGCAGATGGGGCAGGAGTCCCGAGGGAGCCATCGTGGGGGGAGAAGCAGGGGGGTCGGATAGGGGGTGGGGGCCAGATCACACCTGGCTGTTTGGGGAGGCACAGCCTCCCCTGATCAGCCTTCATACAATTTTGGAAACCCGATGTGGCCCTCAGGCCAAAATGTTTGCCTGCCCCTGTGCTAAGGAGTGCCTGGCTTGGCATCAGAGACCATAATGATTTCCTTACAGTCAAGTTCAGGCCAAAGGACAGCCTGGAGAGTGTTCTCATGCCCAGAGATAACAGGATTTTCCCAGTTGAAGCCCATTTGTTCTTCCTGCTGTGTGCTGTCCCATTGCTTTTATGCCCAGTGGAGCCATGCTTAAACAGGTCTAAATGAGCCAAGCTCCTCCCATTAAATGAGGAAATATGGAGTAATGGAGCCTCTTCCACTACAAGTGTCAATGCCTTCCTATCTGGCCAGCTTTAACGCAGCTCCCTATATTACACAGAGATGGGACAGAAGGGGCTATTCATAGCAAACAAATGGAAGAAAAACAAAGGGAAGAAACAAGGATGAAATAAACCATGGGGGAAAAAAACCCCAGAATAGCCATCCTGACAAAGAGAACATTGTGTGGCAGACACACAGACAGACAGGACGACATCCAGAAAAACTGATCTGAATAAATTAAATAAACTGAACATAAAAGACA
The DNA here is from genome assembly GCF_965152275.1 of Natator depressus. Classification (NCBI taxonomy): domain Eukaryota; kingdom Metazoa; phylum Chordata; order Testudines; family Cheloniidae; genus Natator; species Natator depressus. The sequence goes on along the minus strand of NC_134239.1, from coordinate 32,956,419 downwards.
AAAAGAAAAAGCGTATGAGAGAGATGGAAGGATGTTCTTTATTTGGGCAATGAAATACCTCCAGATTATAGGGATTTTGAAACCTAATCTGCAAAGTGAACAGTGTTTCCCATGGCACTTAGTGCACCAATGCAGCTACCCCTAAATTATTTATATGCCATGTATGTGAGATTTACTTACTCCTGAATATCCTTACTATATTTTTGCTTTAGAGTTAAATCATAGGTTTGAGTATTTTTAAAAAAGTTATTTATCTGTCTCCTGTTTGTTTCCATTTAGTCCACTGGACATAGGAAAAACATTTTTACCAAACAGTTATTAATCCCTACTCTTGGTAATCTTTAGTGGAAAACAGACACACTGATGTGTGTATAATACTTCCAGAAATTTCAGATTAAAAAAAAAAGTGTGTGTTTGATGTATAAGTGTTCCATATGCTATGGGTCTGCTTTAGTCCTGTGGTTAATAACTGTGTTTACAAGTGTGATAATACTGTACAATATGCATTTTTCATAACTTTCTACTTATTGATTTCAATTATTTTTCTAATTTATTTGTGCCTCTCCAGGCAACACTGCAAATCAGATACATATAGCGAGACAAATTCTTCCCAATTTGCATCCCATTGCCATAATTGCATGGGGCGATAAGTCAAGACAGAATTTGTCCTACTGTGTTTAATTGGAAACATACTTTATGGTTAGTTTTAAAGTGACCGTAACTTGGCCTCTTTTCTCACCTCCTCATCTCTCTGCCACCGCCCAAATCAGTTTGCACCCAACAATTAATTGTCCAAATGTTTGTATTCAGATGACTAACTACCAGATTCGTCATTTTAATCAAGTAGCTAAGATACTATTAAGTGCTAGTGTTTGTGCTTACAATTAATTGCACTTGCAGTTCTGCTCCCTAAGTGGAGGCTTGTTTAAAAAAAAAAAAAAAAAACCAGGCTAAATACCTATTAACTATCATAGTGAGATATGAAAGACCCTAACAGTTACAGTTCTTGGCTAAGCTGCTAAGCATTGTACTACATAGAGCAAAACCACAGAATTTATTAACCCAGATCTCTGGAGCAACCATCTGCTCTACATAAGCAATTGGTCTCAGCCTATGGCTGCTTCTCCTGCTGTCTCTCAGTGCAGCCTCATTAAGCCTAATATTTCCCTCATACTCATCTTTATCACTTTGTTCTGATAACAGTTTCATCATTCTTGGAGCCACTCACAAAAGCATTACACATCTAAGACCCAGAGTACAATCATTACAACAGAGATTCAAATGCTGCTCATATATAATTCAAATGTATTGGGTTTAAATTAGCTGATTATTCATAAAATCTGGTCTCTTTAGCACAAAGGGATGAGCCGTGCTCAGAAATGTAATCTGTATGACTGTTAAACATCAGAGAAATCTTTAAAACATGTCATTTTAGAATACAATGTGAATTCACACCTTTTCCAGAGTACATCCTGCTGCTTAAAGGGACATAGTGAGGATACAAATCCTGGGGTAAATTAATTCACATTAAATGAACAAGATAGGTGATGGTACCTGATTGTAAAAGAAATTTTAAAGATTTAATTAACCATTTATGGTCGTTTGGTGAAATCACTTCTCCTTGCACAAAGCAAGAGTAAGAAGGCTTCCACAGGAAAATCACTGCAGGGATAAAATCCATTATTCACCTCCCTCTACTGCAGGCAGGGCTTCTCTGAAACCAGAGCGTCTACATCCCTTACTTAGCTGTTCCTGGCCACTAGGATCCATGCAGTTGAAGATCCAGTGGTCCCTTATAGAAGCCCAACTCTAGCTTGCCTTCAAGATTGGCCTAGTCAGCGCCAGCATGGAGACTCCTTCTCCAAGGCATCCAGGAGGTACAGAGGTCCCCCAGTACAATTGCTCTGCCTGTGCCCCATCTGTTCTTTCATGTGCACACTGCATGCATACAACCCCATTCAGGGGGGCTTTAGTAGCGTGGAGGGGATTTCATGCAACTATGTGAATTTCACCTTGTTTATTATGGGCCTGATCCTGCAAGAAGATGAACAACTCTGGGAACAGCTGTGTTCTTCCAGCTCCCACAGACTTCAATAGAATTTGAACAATTCCAGAAGCTGTTCATCTGCTTACATGATGAAGCCCTATTCACATTTCACTTAGCTTGGATAGTCACATTAGACTAGCCAGTTTCACGCTCATTACATTAGTACAGTGTTACAACGTTTGGGTTAAAAGTTATATTAGGGATTATCTTTTAATTCAGATAAATATTTTCTGCTGCTATTAGTTCATATAATTTAAAAAACAAACAAATTTTAGTTCTCAACTATCTGACAGTGTCCTTTTAAAATGAATCCCTCAGGTAAGTGAAAACTACCAAAAGCTCCAAGGAAAACGGTGAATACGCTTTGCAAAAATTACCAAATTCATTCATGTTGTATGTACTAAACTATATGCAATTACTACAATTGCAATGACCTATGTCTGCTAAAATATGTCAACATTTTTCTGCTTGGGAATTTTCTTTTTAAAAAGTCTTTCCTGAAAACAAAGCAGCAATGTTTTGGGGGTCAAAAATTTTAGTGTTAATTTATTGGCAGTGCTGAGATAATAAACTTGGTCAGCACATACTGATCATGATATAACTAAACTTCACACAGCAAATCTTTTCTCACTGAGTCAACTATCCAGCAAAAACAATCCCAATGGTTATAGAACATTCTCCATCAGACATTGTCCCATAGGACATATCAGGCATTTTTAAACAACACGCTCCTGTTATTATTATTGTTTTTATTGCAGTAGTGCTCAAAGGTCCCAACCAGGATTAGACTCCCATAGCACCCAAACAAGCACCTAGGAAAACATGGGGTGAAATCCTGGCCCCACTAAAGTCAATTGCAAAGTTCCTGTTAACTTCAATGGCAAAGTTCCTGTCAGTTTCACCATGTGAGCTTAGACCAAGAGATTAGAAAATGGTCTGAAAATCAGCACAGAAAAAGGTATAATGCAGTCAGTTATATGCAATTTAGTATTATGCAAATCTTAATTATATAAATTTGTCAAAATCTCATCTATTTAAACTGACTGAAGTAATATTTTATCTTCTGTACATTATACAGTACGTGTATAGAAATCCCATATAAGGAAAACGGACTATTACCAGAGTCAAAATATGGCAGTCAAAATCTGGGTATTACTAGAGCCCAGAGTTTGTGTGATTATACAGTAAAAATAATTTATGTACTACTATGCACAATGCTCAGCTACAGGCTGAGTCAGCACTTCCATTAGAAAGTTTCCAGGTTTTAAAGTTTTAAGAGGATTTAACTCACGAGCAAAACTTGGCGTTCAAATTTCTGCCTTGGAGTAAATTATTTTTATCTGAAGTCCAGAAATATTGGCTTTCGCATTTTTTAAATTCCAACAGCAATTTTTAATTCAGTTCAGAAGCCGATTTTTAAAAAAACAAATACATATAAAACTGTGATTATAAAAGTAATACACAGTGTTGTTGGAGCCATGCTAGTCCCAGGGTATCAAAGAGACAAGGAGGTTTGTACAATATAATTGTACCTGAGGACCATGATGGTACTTACGTGCCTAAATCTCAGTTTTAGACACATCACTGAGATCCACAGAACTCCTGTCCAACTGCTACCTAACACTACAGTAGCCTCAGCTCACTTGGCACCTAAGTTTTCAGGGTAAAAGTTTCCTAAGTGCCTAGCATTCTGCACACTGCTACCTCACTATGTGTCGGGATGGCTATCTCCTGCCTAAGCCCAAGTGTGATCCATGAACCAGAGGAAAATAGCCAGAGGAGTGCCATCTCACCTTTCTGGCCTGATCTAGAAAGTGGCCTCTGAGCATACCTACCGGATTAAGTCCCATTCAAAATCTGGCTAGAGGAGGAGGTGGTGGTGGTGGTGCTGCCCACCTCATAACTATTAGCCCAGTGATTAGAGCAGCCACCTGGGATGTAGGAGACAAAGGTTTAATTCCCCCCCTCGGTCCTCCATGTATCAGGAGGGTGCTCTAACCACTGAGCTATGGAATAATCTGATGCAGGAGGAGGAGGGGCACCTTCTCTCTCTCCTGCTGAAGTTGTTGCACTTTGGATAAATACTTAGGAGTCACTGAGAGACAGAAAGAGACAGAGAGAGAGAATATAATTCTATCGCCTGGTGGTTAAAGCATCCGCCTGGGAGGTGGGAGACCTAGGATCCAATCCTCCTGGTTCTAATGACTAAGTATTTATCCACAGTGGAACAGCTTCAACAGGAGAGACTGAGGGATCGACCACATCCCTAGCTCTGTGTTTAGAGCATTCTCCTCAGAGGTGGGACACCCCTATTCAAATTCTTTCTCCCCTCTGGTGGGGGAGAGGGAAAACGAACCTCGGTCTTCCACATATCAGATGACTTCTCTAACCACTGGGTTATAAGGTGAGTGCTACCTCCTCCTCTGGCCATTTTGTATGGCGCAAGGCAGGCCCCTACCTCCTTCTCACCAGAAACATCTTAGGCACCAAAGCTGCTCAACTCCGGGAGAGGGGTTCCCAGTTATGGTTCACAAGCAGAAATAGGGGCCTTCCTGCAGCCCTGATTTAGGTGCTTATCGCTGTGATTGAGGTGGGGTTTAGGACATACACCCCTCGCTATCTCAGGCAGCTACTCACTTAGCATACTGACTTTTGAGGATCACATCCTTAGGTGCCCATCTCTCCCCAGACATCTTATATAGAGCCTCAGTGCCAAACTCACGCTTTGTGGCTCACCTTGTTGTTCCAGTAATTTTCTAGGCATCTAATAGTCAGGCATTGTGATGCTCAGTGTTGCAATGCCTCGTCCCATTGTGGATCTCGGCTTTAGCAACTAGCTTTCTTTAATTAATTATTAACAGGATTGTTAACCATACAAATTATTTTCTTACCTATGAAGTTAAGGCGAGAATGTCAGATATATATGAAAAGGGAAAACAGCTGAGTGCAGACAATATAGGTTATAATGGCCTGATGTGAAACCTACTGAAGTCAGTGGAAAGGTTACTGATTTTTAATGGGCTTTGGATCTAGTCTCCAGTTAAAAGTGTGTGTGTATATATAAAATCATTGATACAGCTTTTAATCAGTTCATCCCACTTGCTCCATTTATTTTCAAATGATTCGGCTGCTAAAACTTATACTGCCAGTAATTCCATTTCTGTTCACTCTTTTGTCATTGTCTATGGTGGGTATTTGTTTTTGCTAAACAGCATTAGATATTACATTTTTGGGATAGGTACTATGTGTGTCTATGAGCTAGCGTCCAGAACTATTTCATAAAGATGTTTATTTATACCCTTAAATGTATGTTGACCTGACACAGGGTAATAGCTCTGAAATAACTTCAAATCCATAATAAGGGTGAGTCCCTGACCCCATTGAAATCAATGACAAAACTCCCAATGACTCCAAAGGGGCAACGACCCTAAATTTGTACAGCTTTTAAAACTCAGTTTTGGACAGAATTTTCTGCAATTTATGTCTGATTCCTGCAAGTGCAGATTGATCTGAAAAATGAATTGGTGTAATATGGCTCTAAGCAGACAATTTCCTAAAACCTCTATAGAATTTAAGTGCCCATTATATTAATATTTTGTTCCTTTGTTCTTTTAGTACCGGCTACATTAATACATGGCTTTGCAAAACGATTAGGACAACAAATCTTGACCATCCCTCACTTCAATATGTATGTGCTAAATTAGGACCAAGCAATGCAAATTTTCCCATCTGGTGTATGCATTTGTATAATATTTGTTTTAAACAGTTGTCAGCTATTACAACCATCACACGCATTCAAAGAATCTTAAAAAATACAGAAGCATCTTGCCACTCAACCCAATGTTTGATATTCAGCAGCATGCAGCTAACCTTTGTGTTTCCCCTTTTTCTCCTTTCTCGTGCTGCCAGTTTGACAGCTTGCAGCTGCTGCCTTGGTTTTTTTAGTCGATTTTGGAGCTTGAACATCTGCTACCACCTTTATATCTTCCTGCTCGGCCTCCTGAACTGCTTGAGAGATTCAGGGCACCCACCAAAAAGAAAAAGAGAGAGGAAAACAAGAGAGAGAGAATGAAATGAGAACTCTCTGAAGCCACAGAAAAGAATGCAAGTGCAGCAGAGTTTAAGGTTTGGCTGACATCTCAGTTTGTGCGGAGAGGAAATTAAACCAAACAAGCAATTGCAGAGCTACAATGGAATTTAAATTGGCAGATTTGTTAAGGCTAGGGTTTTTTTACCTTATTTCATCTTCTCCCATTCTTCCCCCTCCTACAATAGATTGGTTGCTATGCATTAGGCCCAAAATACCACCATAAATGTTACTATGCTGCTGAGCTGCTGTAAGTTTCCCTGTAGTAAAGCTCTGTCAGTGCTGACCACTGATCAAGCCCCATGAGCCAGCTCAATAATATAGGATAATGCTAGCTGGGGTTTTTTTCCCCCATAGTTCTCAGTGCCTTAAGTATACAGCTAACTCCTGCAAAAGCATCATCTGGAGTTTAACTTCTAAAAACTCACTTCTTATGGTAAAATTCACAGCACAATCAGCTTTGGCAAGAAAGGACCTTTAATTTATAGAGACTTAATATATCCATTTAAAGTAAAAAAAAAAAGTTGCTCTGACTTTATAAGGGCTGCATATTAGTTCATTCTGTAGAAATCTCAATGGAACACAGCATTCATTGTGAAAGCCAGAATAATCATATGATTGCAGTGACTTTCAAAGTAATAAAGATTTACAATTTATTATACAGTGCTGCCAGAGGACTGTATTTAAATTTGTTAAAACATATACATACACACACACACACACACACACACACACACGTTTATTCTTCTAGTTAAGAGCCCTTAAGTGAAATAAAGTGACTTTTTTTGTCAAAGTGGCTTTGTGATACTTTTTAGGTTTTGCACACTCATTTAAAGCAATTATCTTCATGAACTACATACAAAGAAATGGTCAAGCCCTTCAGCCCCCAAATATACCAACACTGAGCAGTACAATAAGAACTTTAGGGGCTAGATCTTCAACTTTTGTAAACTGTCATCAACGGAGTTACGACATAAGAATATAAAATGGCCATAGGTTAGGCCAATGGTCCATCTAGCCCAGTATCATGTCTTGCAACAGTGGCCAATGCCAGGTGCTTCAGAGGGAACGAACAGAACAGGTAGGGTTGGCGGGCATCCTGTTTTCGACTGGAACACCCAGTCGCCAAGGGACCCTGGCGGCTCCAGTCAACACCGCTGACCGAGCTGCTAAAAGTCTGGTCGCGGTGCTGTGGGACTAAGGCAGGCTCCCTGCCTGCCCTGGCTCCGTGCGGCTCCCAGAAGTGGCCGATATGTGCTTGCGGCCTCTAGGCACAGGGGCGGCCAGGGAGGTTCTGTGCACTGCCCCCATCCTGAGTGCCGTCTCCGCAGCTCCCCTTTGCCCAGAAACGTGGCCAAAAGGAGCTGCGAGGCTGGTGCCTGGAGACCACACTCCTTACCCCCTCCTGCACCTCCTAACCCAACACTCAGATACCTCCTGCACCCCAAACCCCTCATTCCCTGGCCCCACCCCAGATCCCACACCCCCAGCCATGTACACACCCCCTCGTGCACCTCAACCTTCTGCCCCAGCCCTGAGCCCCCTCCCACACTCCGAACCCCTCAGCCCAGCCTAGAGATCCCTCCTGAACCCCAAGCCACTCATTTCTGGTCTCACCCCGGAACCTGCACCCACAGCCGGAGCCCGCACCCCAACCCCCTGCCCCAGCCCAGTGAGAGTGAGTGAGGGTAGGGGAGAGGGAGCAATGGAGGGGGGATGGAGGGAGTGGGGGGCGGTGTCTTGGAGAAGGGGCGGGACCTCAGAGAGTGGGCGGGGCAAGGGTGTTCGATTTTGTGTGATCAGAAAGTTGGCAACGCCAAGAACAGCTATTCATCAAGTGACCCATTCTCAACTTCTGTCAAACAGAGGCTAGGAACACTTCAGAGGCACTTTACATCTGCAGAGGATCTAGCCCTAGAGCTGCACAGAATCCACCCTGCAGGACGTGGATCCCATACCATGCCACTATTTTTTTTAAGGCTTAGATTTGCCATTATTATGCACTCACCTGCACCAGAAACAAAAATAAAAAAATTCTTTCAGGAAAAAAAAAAAGCTACATATGGCAAGGAATCTAGAGGAAAGAATTGGCTTGCTCATAAGATCATTTAAATATCATTGGCAAACCCCAGAAGCTCAGTAAACAGATAAGGCCCAATGATATTTGTGGCCCAGTAGTCTCTATCATAGAAGATATAAACCAGTGGTTCTCAACCTGCGGGCTGCTTGCGGTCAATCAGCACATAGCTGCGGCCCATGTGGCATCCTCAGAGCCATACAGCTAGTATATATATTGTGTGGCTGCAGCCCACATAACACACAAAGAGCTGTAGTCCACAATGGTAAATAGAAAAGGAGGACTTGTGGCACCTTTGAGACTAACCAATTTATTTGAGCATGAGCTTTCGTGAGCTACAGCTCACTTCATCGGATGCATACTGTGGAAACTGCAGAAGACATTATATACACAGAGACCATGAAACAATACCTCCTCCCACCCCACTCTCCTGCTGGTAATAGCTCATCTAAAGTGATCAAGTTGGGCCATTTCCAGCACAAATCCAGGTTTTCTCACCCTCCGCCCCCCCCCCACAAACTCACTCTCCTGCTGGTAATAATATTATTATATTAATAATATAATATTAATAATATTACCAGCAGGAGAGTGAGTTTGTGTGGGGGGGGGGGCAGAGGGTGAGAAAACCTGGATTTGTGCTGGAAATGGCCCAACTTGATGATCACTTTAGATGAGCTATTACCAGCAGGAGAGTGGGGTGGGAGGAGGTATTGTTTCATGGTCTCTGTGTATATAATGTCTTCTGCAGTTTCCACTGTATGCATCCGATGAAGTGAGCTGTAGCTCACGAAAGCTCATGCTCAAATAAATTGGTTAGTCTCTAAGGTGCCACAAGTCCTCCTTTTCTTTTTGCGAATACAGACTAACACGGCTGTTCTCTGAAATGGTAAATAGGTTGAGAACCACTGAAACACTCCCCAAATTCATGAGTCATGGGACAAGTCCACTATGGACCAAATCCTGGATTCCTAATACATATGAGTAATTCTACTTACTTAAGTGAGAATCCTCACATGAGTAAGGCAAGAAGAGCACCCAACCTGTATAAAAATAATTTTCAAACTCACAGCTCCTCTCCTGCAACGCACGAGTCTAAAAATCATCTTAAATTTACAACACACTGTGAGTTAATCGTTTTCTTTCTTTTACGAGAGAGACCTTTGTTAGCGCACTTGTACATAATAGACCCATGAAATCTGCAGAAGTCAGATGATGATCAGATGGGCCAATGGGGCTGTTTCACCCTAACTCCTCATTCCACTTACAGTCTTTAGCAAATGACTAATACTAGTCACTAGCTCATTGGCTGCAAACCCTTTGCAAAGCATTACCAAACACTGTGGATAATGCATGAGACAGAACAGAGGCACTGACCACTCCATCCCTCAGGGAGGATGGCAAGATTAATATGAAAGGCAGCACGTTAGGCTCCGTTTCACCAGTCATGAAGGCCTCTGACTAACCAGGGCAGCAAAGAGCCTCTGCTGTGAATAAACTTTAAAACAGTTGAATTTACATGCCCAGTAATTCTGTTCTATATTTGCAGCTGTCTCTCCTTTTTTAAATTAGGGAGGTTTTTCTCTGGTTTTGTGTCTTTCATAATGATGATGATCTAGTTTGTAGAATTCAGTATTTTCCTGACAAGCTATTAAATGACCTACATTCAATGTCTAGCCCGGTATTTAAAGCCATTCTAATATTTTGTTCAATATGCCCATGAATCCAGGTCAAACACTATTGAAGGAGTCTAAAATGTGGCTTAATCAAAATGGGATGGTATGTTCTGATATTACTAACTGAAAAACTAAAAACACAAGAAATTTTTAGGACCAACTACTTTCCATCATGTCAGCTATCCTTTGACTTAACTAACCTGAAGTTAAATAATTATTAGTGTGGGTTCCAGCTGCATTAATTAGTTTTGAAAAGCGGTCACAAATTTCATCAGTAGATGCCTGAATGCCTGAATATTAACACGGAGGTGTGACCTCCTCAAGGAAGTATTTGAAAGATTTCCACCATTTTATGCTCAAGGCCATGGAGACACTCAGTTTAGTTGCCATCTTGAATACACATCATCAGACTGGACCTGATAAAGATGGGACAATCAAGTGCAAGTGGTGGAGATAATAAAATGAGATTTAAAGGCACACCAATACCCAGTAGCAACAACTGGATAATTGAAACAATACCACGTACGTTTACTATCTCAATTGCAACTAACCAACACACGCACAATGTAGTGAATATTAAATACCCACTTAGAACTCTTCTGGATCAAAGATTATTTGAATAATGAATATATTTGAAGAATTTGCAATCTGCTTAAAAAAACACAGCACAGGCGGAAAAAGAGGCTAAACAGCTGGATAAATTATTCATTGCAAATTATTCACTCAGCTTTACTAGGCAACGATTCAGTCCATTTATCAAAGTTCTCACACTTCTCATTTCGTGACAAGTGAAAATAGAAGGAGTATCGAGGAAAGAAAATTAAGCAACAGTTTAATAAATGCACTGGCTTTTGCCTACTCTTTGGATGTGCTCTCACGTATCTCCATAAAAATGGCTTGGCACCTTTCTTTGTAATTTCTTGGCTCTTGAGAATGTTACTGTTTATCCGGACAGTGATCCACTATAATTTTATCTGATCTATTTTAAAACTGTTCCAACATAGCTTAAACTATAACTTTTTAAGTAGTTTACAAGATAGGAGATGTTCCTAGAGTTACATGAACTCTCTAGTGAAGTAAAGATGGGTAAAAATGTTAAATTTCATTGAAAAAAAATCAGCAATTTTCATCAGTTTTGTAGAAGGCCTGTAAAACTGAATGTGTGAAGTGATGCCCAAAGGTCCCAGTTAGGATCAGGTTCCCAGTGTCTAGGTGCTGTTCAAACACTTGGCAAGACAGTCTTCCTCCAAAAGATTACAGTCTAAGGCGCCTGCAACTGGCAGCGAGCAGGCAGATTGCTATGCCTGAACAGAACGCCACCGAATTCAATAGGGCTTCATGTGGGGAAAAAACTAGTATTTAAGTTGCTGTAGGAGTCTCTCTATAGTGATTCAAAATAGCATGGCTCCTCATAAACTGTATAACTCCTTGTACAAATGCCCTATATAGTACAAGGATCAATGTACTAACTAGTAAATCACAAGATGAGGCACCGGGGGCGGGGGGGGGGGGGGTTCTGTTACATATCAAGTCAGACAAGAGAACAGAATGAGCAACTCTTCAAACATCTATCTTTTTTAAACTACATTAACATGGGGGATTTCAATCTTGGGGACATATGCTAGAGGTCTCATGCTGCCATTTATAAGACACCCATGGAGTTTCTAAAAATTATTATAATCTTCTAACACAAAATTCTCCCACACCTCATTAAGAAGTAAGGCAGCACTCCAAGTATCAAGAGTATGATCTAATGCAGATAACATATTCCCTGCTTTCTCCCAAAAAAGAACAAACACCTTCTCGGACTAAAGTCAACAGAAAACACAATCCAAACCACTAGATTTTGCTGAACATGCACAAATGTTTTTAAAACGAATGATTAAATGATGTCACCTTAAAATCTGACAGTTTGCCATTCAATGGAAATCTCTCTGTCTCATATCATTTATGGTGTCAGAACAGAATGACGTCAAATTTAACAATCCAGAGTTATGAATTGTGATCAGAAATCTGTTTGGCACAAAATACAGACATCTAATTTAGCCCTGTTGCCAAATGTCAAAGAGAAAATATGCAGTGTTGCTGTAGCCGTGATGGTCCCAGGATATTAGTGAGATAAGGTTGGTGAGATAATATCTTTTAGTGGAAAGCCCCATCCCACCCATCTTTCTCCCCCACCCCTTCCTTTCCCCCCATTACTGGAGGGATATGTGCTAACTACTTATGCTAAACAATCTGTTCGACCTTGTAGTTAACTGTGACACTCTCAGTACCTTTCCTAGACCTGAAGAGCAGCGTGTAAGCTCGAAAGCTTGTCTCTCTCACCAACAGAAATTGGTCCAATACAAAAATATTACTTCACCCACATTGTCTTTCTAATATCCTGGGACTGACACAGATGCAACTGAAGAGAAAGTAATGTTGCTATCTTGTACATGGTTAATCTAAACTTCTAAATCAAAAGTTGTTGCAAAGTTACTTGAAGGAGGGTTTTTTTTCCTGTTTTTAATTTAAAACATTTTAATTCCAAACATAAAAAAGCCATGTCTGTAAAAAAAGTAACATTAATAAAAGCAGACTTTGCCTTGTTCAGATTCTAGCCTCTCTCAAAATTGCAAAAAAGGGAATTTGTCCCAAGTGGAAACTCACCATTTTCACAGGAAAAAAAATGATACCTTCTTGCCTATGAAAATTGCCTTTCATTTTTGCACAAAATTTAAGGGAACAGTGGAAAAGGTCAGTTCTTTATAAATCTGTGAAAGCATTATTCTACATCAGCATAGGTCTGGTTACTAGGTTAACACAAATCTGGGATCAAATAAAGATGTTTTAAAACACAACTGTTGCTCTACAGGTAATTTTGTAATTTCTTCCAAACAGCAGTACAAAACAAAACTCCTCTTTCATACAAGGGCCCCATTTGTAGATCATCTGTCTACAAGTACTGCTGTTAAATATAAGCTTTATATTTCAGTAATAGTTTTAAGTATTTTCAGTAGGGCCAGATGGATCTGAAATGGTCCATCCACAATGGCTATCTAATATGGAAATAATACAGTTGCTAGACTGTTAGAAGTAGAAGCTCAACTAATACTCACGGGGAAAAGATTCTCTCAGTGTTGTCATTGTTCCTTACTAATTGTTTAGCTCAATTCAGTCACTTTATGGACTGGCACATTGATGCTAGAAGACCTCACTTTACCTGAAGCTTGCCTTTTCCTGACAAATATTGTTGCTTTCTGAAGTTATCCTATAGTATTAATTGCTACCAATGCTAATATGGTAATTGAATGAAAGATGAAAAACATGTAATTCTATATGGGACTACAGATGGGCTCAGGGACACAACACCTTTCAGTCCTAGGCCAAAGGTCATTGGAGACTGAAAAATAATTACCAACTACTGAGTGATTGGTGACATATGCAAAATGAGTTATGGTTTCAGTCCATTTCCTGAATGGAGAGGTGTCATCACCCATGTCACTAAGGGTGCTAATGGGGACTCTCACTGGCAATTTTAACACACACCAAGAAATGAATGGGCATAACAAACTGGCCTCTCACCTCCATGTTAAGAGTTTAACCATATCATTTTGTTAATATCTAGGGAAGTCTACTTGGCTGCTAACTATAATTGGTTGTGCACCCATCTTATAGTAGGTTTGTCTAGGCTATATTTCCCAACTTTGCTTATGAGAAGATCATGTGGGACTGAATCAAAAACCTTACTAATGTCGAGATAGATCACATCTACTGCTTCTGCTTGTTACCCTGTCATAGAAAGACATTAGGCTGGTTTGACATGATTTGTTCTTGACAAATCCATGTTGACAGTTCCTGATCACCTTATTATCATCTAGGTGTTTACAAACCGACTCTTTGATTATTTGGTTCATTATCTTTCTGTTAAGATGACTGGTCTATAATTCCCTGGGTTGTCCCTATTCCCCTTTTTATAGATGTGTACTATATTTGTCCTTTTCCAGTCCTCTGGGATCTCCCGTCCTCCACGAGCTCTCAAAGATAATCACTAATGGCTCAGAGATCTCTTCAACCAGATCCGTAAGTATACCAGGAAGTATTTTGACAGGCCCTGCCAAATTGAAGACATCTAACTTGTCTAAGTAATTCTTAATGTATTCTTTCCCTATTTTAGTTTAAGATTATAGATTAAGCTTGGATTAGCAGTAATCATTCTGCAACTCCCTGCAGAATTCCAACACCAGCTAAGGATTGTCTATAAAAGGAAACTGATGATAGCACAGCTAGAGCAGGAGAAGATAGTCTACTATTGCTATTCCTGAATAGCTCCTTGTATGAACGCTATTCTGGAATAAAAGTAACTTTATTGTGGAATAAAGATTTGTTTATTCCTGAATAAAGTGTTGACATGGGGAGCTATTCTGGAATATCCATAGCTGACTAGATTATTCCACTATAGCTATGCTGTCAATTTCCCAGTGTAGACAAGCTCCAATATGATGGGAACAAGGAATCATGTTACCCTGTTCCTGACCTCTCATTATACATACACCCCATAATTTAATCATCCGACCTCCCACCAGAGGCAGGCTTAATTTTACTCATCAAATTAAACAAGCATTCCTGTGTTACACCTTACTATTGAAGTTTACAGACAGGGATTTTACAAGGAAAAAAAATATGGGGGGTGGTACATGTGCAGTGCCTGCTACATAGGAATGAATCTCACGGACTCGCTCATACATGCAGTACAGTTTATGCACTAGGACACCAGTTCCCACAAATAGTCATTTTAAAGCACACCCATAACAGAAACAAGTGAATGGGAAAGAGCAGAACAGTTCTTTAGATACAGCCCAGCTGTCTCATGCATCCAACACTCCCACATACCAACGTTTTCATTGGAGATGAATACTGTCGTTGAAAATGGCCACTGAAACCCAAATATGCCCCACACAGCAGATGAATCTTGACACTACCAACCATACTCCTGAAGAAAAATACAACAAAAAAAGGATACTTCTGTAGTTCTCACAATGTTTTCAAGAATAATGCTCCTGAGAGAGGATTTTACAATGCAACAAACCACTTTATTGGGTAATGAAATGCTGTTAAGTTGAGGCTTCTGATAAATGCGCCAACAGTTGATTACCTGGAGAGCTATCCCCAGAAGTTTACAAACCAAAGGCTGAATGTGAGAGAATATAGCTATATATTATTAATGCATTTTCAGTACTAGGCTATTCTGCCCATCTTATTTACTTGTACTACGTCAGATGTAAAAAGAACCTTGTTTACATGACATTGTAAAATAGAGTGTCTTGTTTCTTTATCAGGGTTTGAAAGTCTGTGCTGTCCACTGACATCCTTTGGTGGCAGGGTTGGAGAGAGAATTTAAAATAAAGTAATTTGAGGCCTAGACGTAACTGTTCCAGGGAACGACCTGAGTGGAAAAAGATTGATGTGATGTGATATGAAGGGCCAAATTCTGCCTTAACACACACCCCAGGCAACCTCTACTGATGTCAGAATGGTTGCCCAGGGTGAAGCACTTGCAGGATTCAGCGTAGTATAAATAAGGATTTCACTACTGTTTGTGAGATGTCTGGTTTCTCCGGTCTGTAGCTGACTTGAAATCCTTGTTATTTAAGTTTACATTAAAGGTGGCTTAGAAGGCAATTGCTGCTGTGTATCATAAAATAACATTTCGTAGGACAGGGTTTTGCACCTCTGTTTAGCTGTTACGATGAGAAAGAAGTAAAAGGAAATTTTCTATCTCCTGTAGCTAGCTACCAAAGAAAACAGTTTCATAAAATTCTGTACAAAGTCAACTTCCTAGACAGCATGGGAAAAAAAATTAGTCTTTTTATATGTTTTTCTCTGATTATGAGAGAAAATAATGTGTTTTTTTCCCCTTCATCTTAAAGCAGATTTGTTGCTTAAACAGCTTTCAGAAGCATGGTTAAAAGAGGTTTATTATTCAAAAACCCTTATTCATAGTTGATGCATTCTGGAACTTCTATGAATAAATTCCACAGAAAAGAAAAAAAAATTCACTCACAATTTGTGAGTAATGTGGAGACTCAAACCCGCATTTCACGTAGCCCCTCCCAGTTTTATGGTACATTACCATATTTTATCTTTGTACAAAACATTCAACAACATCCTTTCACATATTGAAATCAGATTTAAAGGGAGAGTGTAAAGTATGGAGAGCAGGAACCCAAGCCAGGATGACATCATACTGAAAGTTTCCATTGTCGAAAAAGTTCATTTTAAAGTTATGGTGGTGGTTACTCTGGAATTCTGCATAGTTATTATCATTCTCATCCCCAAACACAGCTGAGCTAAGCTTTCAGGGCATTCATTTAAAAGGTTACATTCTTGTTCCCATGCGGACTTCATTTTTCAACAAAATAACAGGACTTCTAGCAGTAAACACGCATGCTATAGATCACGTCAATATACCATGAAAAATGGTGCTGCTGTTGCTGTTAAGATACGATTCAACCAATGGCGCTTGTTCCTCTGAATGTTTCATTCTGCGCGTTCTTGTGCGGCTGTCTACATTGGACTGAACCATCAGTGGCTCCTGGCGTTTTTTTTTCTGCTTCTGTTCTAGCAATGCTCGCTGGGGGAAATACAAAGAAAAGTACTTTACTGTTAGAATAAATGTCACTTTTCTAGGGGAGTCTGTGTGCACATAGCTTCTGTTCTGCAAATGCTGCTTAACTGAATGTTATTTGACTTCATACTGTAGAATTCCCAGTAAATCACAACAGATATCCTTACAACTCCTGCAATGGCAGGCCACCTTGTATGCTATTTTCAAGTGGCAAGAGTGGAGTCTAACAGGACATTGGATGCCAAGCCATAGAAAACCCTTCTAAAACTCTATTAAAAGTACCAAACAGGTCAAATAGATGTTTCTGAGCAGTCTACTGGCTGTCAGAGCTGGATAAAAAACATCTTTTGGGAAGCCAACAACGTGGGAGCACTGTGAATTAATATGATAACCAAGAGCACGAGGCATGAAAACACTGATTTATGTTTATGTAAATCAAGAAAAGATAATCTGTAAACTTGAACCAAGTGACAAGACTGGGCACAAGCCCAGTGTAACAGTGATACATGCTGAATTTTAATTACACACCCTATTTTCAATTTCAATTCTCATTTACACCAGGTGAAAAGCAAGTATTAACTGCTAGAAGGCAGAGGATTGTCTTTACGATTGCATAAGTTTCTCCCTCCAGATGTTTCTAAGTTTAGAATGTGATGGAAGCTATGATAAATCGGAGGGGGGGGGGGGAGAAGTTCCCTTTTGCGGATACCCAGTCAATAGCTATAGCAGCTGTATCCTAATTGCCTTAACTGTAAAGGGTTAAGAGAAGCTTAACCTGAGTTGGCACCTGACCAGGGAACCAATAGGGAGGCTGTACCTTTTCAAATGGGAAAAATTGCTGGGTGTGGGGTTTTTTTCTTTGTCTCTTGGGCTGGAGAGAGGAGAAGGCAGCAACAAGCTGTAAGCTTTGAGCCAGGTATGGGAAATCATCAGCATCATACCTAGAAACTCCTCATTTGGAACCCAAGATATGTAAGTAGCACAGGAAAACTTAAGACAGATGCGATTAGGAACCTTTTTGATTTGTGGAGTCCTCTGTGCTAACCCCAGGTGCTTTTGTTTTGCTTGTAACCTTTAAGCTGAACCCCAAGAAAGTTATTTTTGGTGTTTAATCCCTAAAGCCTGAGTTTTCAGATGTGTCTCTTTCTTTTTTAAGAAAATTTACCCTGTCTTAAAGAATCCTTTGATTCCAAAGTCCTTAGACAAGGGGTTGGTCTGTGCTCACATTGCTAAGGCAACTGGTTGGTATTTTATTCTCAAGCCTCCCCAGGAAAGGGGGTGAAGAGGCTTGAAGAGATATTTTGGGGGGACAGGGATTCCAAGTGACCCTTCCCTGAATATTTGTGAAAATCACTTGTTGGTGGCAGCAATATCTGTCCAAGACAGAAGACTGTGCCTTGGAAAAGTTTTAACCTAAGCTGGCAGAAGATAAGCTTAGGGGGTCTTTCATGCGGGTCCCCACATCTGTACCCAGAGTTCAGATTTGGTGGGATATACCCTGACAGAAGCCAATATTTATGAGATGTCATTCTATCACAGCCACTTTGAACATCCACAAGAAACTAGAGGGGTTAAGGTGGTTTAATTTTAATAACCCAGTGTCTTATTTGTCCCCTCTCTCTGTACTATGCTGTTTTTACATGGGTTGTCTTTTGACTTCTCTCCATGTAGAGAGAAAAAGAAAATACAATGCTGTTATAAATAGCAAAAGGGCTGGATTAAAGTAGAGGAATATCCAGAGAGGGTCAGTTTCTGCCAGCCTTCCCTCATGTTGAGTACTACTTTACTCCACGAATGATGTGCTGCTACTCAACATGAATTAGAAGTCAGAATCTGACTCAGACGCAACATGAGAGACAAGGTGGGTGAGGTAATATCTTTTATTGGACCAACTTCTGTTGGAGAAAGAGACAAGCTTTCAAGCTACACAGAGCTCTTCTTCCAGTCTGGGAAACGTACTCAGAGCGTCACAGCTAAATACAAGGTAGAACGGATTGTTTAGCATAAGCAGTTAACACATATTCTAAGGAACTATTCGAGGTGAAGTGGCCTATTAATACCTCTGGAGTTATAGGAAAAAAAGAGTGGGGTTAGTGGGTTACTGATTGTTGTAATAAACCATAAATCCAGTGTCTTTATTAAGATCAGGATTTTTAGTGCCTAGCAAAGATATGAATTTAAGTTCCCAGAGGTGTTAACAGGCCACTTCACCTTCAATCGTCTCTTAGAATATGTGTTAACTACTTATGCTAAACAATCTGATCCACCTTATATTTAGCTGTGACACTGAGTACCTTTCCCAAGCCTGAAGAAAAGCTCTGTGTAGCTCGAAAGCTTGTCTCTTTCTCCAATAGAAGTTGGTCCAATAAAAGATATTACCTCACCCGTCTTGTCTCTCTAATATCCTGGGAACAACATGGCTATAACAACACTGCAATCAGAGGCAAGATGGCATAGATATGAAGTATTTGATATTGAAAATGGGGCACAGACTGAAAGACCCTGACCCTAACCCCTAACCTGATGGGTGTGGAGTGGACATTACAATGGAAGCAAAGGTAACAGAAGATCAAGTTTGATACATAAAAGCATGTTGAAAGAGAGCCAGAGGTTCTTCGAAAGGAGGCCAAGCAGAAATTAAAGACAAGGGGTGAAAACCTAACTCCACTAAAGTCAATGGTAAAATTCCCTTTGACCTTAATGGTTACGGCTACACTGCAATTAAAACCTCACAGCTGGCCTGAGCCTCGGGCTCCCAGGGCTCGAGCTCAGGAGCTGTTTAATTGTAGTGTAGACATTTGGGCTCGGGCTGGAACCCGGGCTCTAGGACCCTGCAAGGTGGGAGGGTCCAAGAGCTCGGGTTGCAGCCTGAGCCTGAATGTCTACACTGCAAATAAATATCCCTGCAGCCTGAGCCCCATGAGTCTGAGTCAACTGGCACAGGCCAGTCACAGGTATCTAATTGCAGTGTAAACATACCCAGTGGGGACAAGATTTCACTCAAGGTCTTCAGAATGAATGTTTATGTAGGCCATTTAAGAATGTGGTAGAAAGACAGACAATACAGCACATGACTTAGTGACTGAGAGTATTAAATTCTATCTGGTTGGGAATAAGGAAGAAAAATTCTAAGAACTGTGTGTTAATTCTCAGCTGGTTGACACTCTTATTAGTATCCTTGTGCTTTTCTTTTTTGTTTTTTCATGGTCTGTGAAAGGAATAATGCATTCTAGGTCATCATAATGCAACTCTAAGTCAACAAAAATGAAAACCACACAAATCACAACAATAAGAAAAAGTCAACACTAATAGTAATCTTCACAGTCCTTTCCTTTCCATCACTTAAGCATGTATAGCACACTCCAAAGGCCGGGGAACTAATATTTCAAGATGTAATTTTCTGGTAGGATACCTCGATCAGCTATGTGTATCAATGCAAGGAGGTCTCCATATTCCACAGTAATCCAGTTAAACAAGCCCTAACCTGTCAAAAGGAAATAGGCCGAAAGCAGACTCCAAGATCTCACCTGTCTGTCAAGCTTCTGTTGACGCAGATTGCTGCCTTCATCATCTAAAACACTGCAAAGACAAAGAGAATTCATTAGAAAGTATTTGTCAGTCAAACAGAACACCAAGTTGCAATTACTGGAGCCATATTTTGCAGGACTTCTTCAGGCAAAACTCCCAGATCAGTCCATGGAAGTTTTGCCTAACTAAACCTGCACAAGCTGTCTCAAGAGAATTAAAAGCAACCCGGGAAATATAAATAAAGTTCTGTGTATAATGTCTACATGCTACAAAGTTTAGATTCAGCCGGATCATAAAGGAACACAAATCCAGAGTGTTTCACAGGAGCCTTATGCCTGCAGTACAAACAAAAATTGGAAAGAGTCCAGCAGAGGGCAACAGAAATGATTAGGGGGCTGGAGCACATGACTTATGAGGAGAGGCTGAGGGAACTAGGATTATTTAGTCTGCGGAAGAGAAGAATGAGGGGGGATTTGATAGCTGCTTTCAAGTACCTGAAAGGGGGTTCCAAAGAGGATGAATCTAAACAGTTCTCAGTGGTACCAGATGACAGAACGAGGAGTAACAGTCTCAAGTTGCAGTGGGGGAGGTTTAGGTTGGATATTAGGAAAAACCTTTTCACTAGGAGGGTGGTGAAGCACTGGAATGGGTTACCTAGGGAGGTGGTGGAGAGGTTTTTAAGGTCAGGCTTGACAAAGCCCTACCTGGGATGATTTAGTTGGGGATTGGTCCTGCTTTGAGCAGGGGGTTGGACTAGATGACCTCCTGAGGTCCCTTCCAACCCTGATATTCTATGAAACACATTGTTCTCCATTACCTTATAATAAAGATACTAGCATGTACAGCAGTGGGATAAGAGTGTAAATTTCTATATAAAGCACATAAAATGGTAACGAGTTTTAGGAGCAGTTCAGCAAATCATCAGTATTTTAAATTGGCTTGAGAAAATGAATGGTTCTTCAGGTTGAGAACCAGAACAGTTTCTTTCCTGAAAATCTGAAGACTCATACTTACAAGGGATTCTGATCTACTGTCTGCACTCAAAAAGTCAGAGATCTGCAATCCAAACAGTATTGTGTACTACCAATTACCATAATTTTCTCTTTGCTTCTAGGTGATTGTTCATTGTTGCTGGTTGGGGGATTGGTCATGCCAGATTCAGTCATTTTCATTAATTAGATGTTGGATGGAAATAAAGGACAAACCTTCTTTGCATTAATTTGATAAAACTATTAAATCTACCTTATTTTGGGGGGAACAAGTTCTACATGCTATAACAATATTATGACTAAAAATTTAAAGTAGATAAATAAATTTATAGATTTAATTAAACAGAGGAATCTATATACCAAAAGATACAAATATAACATGCTTTAAAATTGACTATATTAATTTGATTTCCACTTATAACACCACAAAAGTGTGCATCCCATACTGTAGGCACCCTCGACAATTAATTACAAGTGAGTCAAAACTGCCCTTTGCGTATTTTAAAATAATTGGAAAGTGACATAATATTAGTTCAGCGCACTCTGCATTTCTTAACTAGGTTGCAGGCAGCATGGTATAGAGTTAAGTGGCAGACTTGAATATAGGAACAACCTCTGGGCTCTCATCCTCCAGAGAACAAAGAAATAAAAGACGTGCGATGAAGCATGTAGCGTAACATCAGCCTTTTATAAGATCTGCAGCAGGCATCGTTACATATATCTTATAAAAAGCTGATGTTACAAGATGCACAGTGAGGCGAGTTTCATATTGAGTACTGGAATTGTGCCTTAGAAGAATTACAGATATAAAAGTTTGTGGTCTTTTAGGGAGATAATGCTAGCTGTGTTATATTTAGGATACCACCTGCCAACAATCCATGCAGCATTCCAGGCAATGAAGAGACAAATAGTTAGAATTTCAAAGCTCGTACCCACATTAGAGGCATAAAAAATGGCCTCTGAAAAGTCTCTACTCATCTATGCGTCCAGCTGTGCTACCGGTAAGATTTCCTCAGAGTATCTACATCTAAAAAGTCAAAGGCAAGACAGGGGCACTGGTCTGGCCCTGAGACATCTAAGTGAACTTTACACTTGCAAATTTTGAGTGGGCGTCAGCTGGGGCCAGCTGATCTGAGATATATCTGGGCAGATTCAGTCATGACTGCTGTTAAAACAATCCTGTTTGAAACTTTTACTCATAGGCACTGACTCCGAGGGTACTCCAGGGCTAGAGCACCCATGGAATAAAATTAGTGGGTGCTTAGCACCCACTGGCAGCCAAGCTTACCTCTCTCCCCTGCAGTGCCTCCCATACATCAGTGGCCCCGCTCATCAACTCCTCCCTCTCCCTCCCAGTGCCTCCCACCTGCTGTGACCAGTTGTTCTGTGGCATGCAGGAGGTGCTGGAGGGAGGAGGCAGAACTGGGTGGGAAGGGGGGGCAGGGATGGCGCAGGGATGGGATGAGGCAGGGGGGCTTAGAAGAAGGGGCGGAGTTTGGCAGGGGGTTGGGTGGGGGTAGGGCCGGGGCAGAATGGGGGGCTTGAGCAACGTGGGACCCAGAGGCAGCTGGCACCTGTGCTTTTACTGCCTCATTCCACAAAATACAACATCCTGAGGGACAGTGAGAGTCGTGGGTGCAAGTAAAAAGAAATTTGTTTTTGTCACTTTAGTGAAAATTGTACTAGACCCATAAGGAAATGTGTCTAACTCTGAGAAAACATGGCACCATGCAGATAATTCATTTTGTGAATCTGTGAGACTGAACAAGTGTTTCAGACATACCAGTTTGATAAATTACACTGCTGGCATGAGAGAGACTAAAAGAGGTGGGCATGTCAAACACGTCATAGTTATGTGCCATCTGTTTGTCAAATTCTAAAATAGCCTTAAGGTCCCTGGCAAGAGGACCCTTACTAATCACCAAACACCCTACAGTTATTAGTTACTTAGCTATGCCAACTATTTATATCAGTTTCTTATTCTTCTTTATTAAACACTGACAGCACAACCAGCGTGGGACAAGATACAGAAGACAACTTTGAGTGAGATACTGTGCAGAGCCCTGGGGGTGAAAGGGGAAAGGTGGCATTAAGCCACATATGACCTCCCAATTCATGGTAACCGCCCAGAATCCCAACACCACAAAGTACTATAGCACAACACCCTCCTAGTCTTCTGGTATGACCCTACCATGCACCCTCAGCCCCTTCCAGGACTTGCACTTGAGAGCCTACAGCTGTCCCATACAACTCATTTGTTGGGTAGAATTTGCCCCTGGTTGGCCACAGGGCTTTTACAGCCCCTGTACATTGCACAGGAGTATACAGTGGCCATAGCAGGGGTGAAAATCTCACCCATATCCCTGTCCCAGGGAGCTTATGGTCTTGATGCTGTTCTCAAAAGAACCAAGCAATGTATTTATTTTCCAAAAGACACAGTGCACCAACAGCAAAGTTTGCTAGAGTTTTTCAACAAATTTGTACTTAGCATCTTTCTTTTGAGAAACTCAAAGCACATTATGAAAGGTATATAAACAGTATCCTCATGTTATATAAATTTTCTGCATTCTCCTGAATATTTATTTTTCCTATAATACATGTAACGTGTCCCCATAATATATTTTTGGCCAAATGATTTTAGTGAAACGTGAGTATCAATCAATCCTAGTGCATTAACTAAAAATCCCCTCTTGAGATTTAAACTGAGTGCTTAAAAACTTAGATAACAATCCAGAGTTTTAGAACTGCACAGGCAAAAATGCACCTGGAGAGGCCCAGAGAGGGTAAGTGGCTTTCAAAGTCAAGTCATTTGCAGATTTGGAAACAGAACTCCGTTTTCATGTCATCGCCTGCATTATACGTTAGACCATTCTGCCTCTCTCAGATGATACAGCAAATGAGCTATAGACTTCATCATATACATTCCCATATAAACAGATTAATTATTGCAAGCCATTATATTCCAGTAATATCCTGGTTTGTCTGTGATGCTAAGTATTGCACCATAGATACGGTCGCTGAACGCCCAGGATCTAACTTCAGATTTTCTATAGTGCACTTCATTATAATATCCAAGCAGGGCCTAGTGGTCAAAACAGAGGAGTAGATGGCTGACCTCCTCAATTCCATTTTCAACTTTAGCTATGATTCATTGGACTAAACAGGCTAACTCCACGCTTTGTGTAAACAAGAGCAACTCCTACAGAAGTCTGGGCCAAAACCTACAGTGTTATAAATGGTGGTTTAAATTACACAGTATGTAGGGACTGGTCAGAAAATGGATGTAATTTTCACTGATTTAGTGTGCAATGTATTCAAAGTGACTGCCTTACATGCTAAATGGGGTCCAAAGTAATGAATCTCCAGCCAGGTATTGAGACTATTGTGCTTTTTAAGACACCTCTCCATACCTTCTTCCTGTTGAATGACATTATTTTTAGAATCTCTCAGTATATGCAGCCACAACTGGGACTGAGAGCTGCTTGCCAACAACTTACGAAGCTCTTTTGCTTCTTCCATAGACCCTTCTCTGTGGCCTGATGGCTATTTTATAAATCTCTGGGCTGTTTTCCACATTTCTTGTATAAATAAGTGTAAACTACAAGCCTTGTCCCTCAGGTTGTTTAAGCTTCAAACTGTCCGATTTAAACTAGTTGTCTCCTGTGAAATCAAGTCCTGTTGGAATGTGAACATGCCAGCCTCCTCTTGGCCCCTTAGTTCACTCTCTGTGGACTGGAATACGTCCTTCCCATCCTCCTTCAAAGGGGCAATCTGAGGCTTAATGTTTACAAAGCATTTTGGAGCTCCAAATATGCAGGCATTAGAAAAATATCATCATTAGTGTCCCAAAAATTCCTACAGCTCATTTTCAAACAATCCTCTATACTACAGGACATCACTTAGGCCAGGGGTGGGCAAACTTTTTTGCCTGAGGACCACATCTGGGTATGGAAATTGTATGGCAGGCCATGAATGATCATGAAAATGGGGGTTGGGGTGCGAGAGGGGGTGAGGGCTCTGGGGTGGGGCTGGGGATGAGGGTTTGAGATGCAGAAAAGTGCTGGGACCAAGGGGTTCAGAGGGCATGGGAGGGGGTCAGGGGTGCAGTATCTCGGTGGTGCTTACCTCAAGCAGCTCCCAGAAGCAGCGGCATGTCCCCCTTCCGGCTCCTATGCAGAGGCGTAGCCAGGCAGCTCTGCATGCTGCCCCCTTCAGCTCCCATTGGCCATGGTTCCCAGCCAATGGGAGCTGCTGGAGCAGCACTTGGGGGCGGGTGCAGCACGTGGAGCCCCTTGGCTGTCCCTGCACGTAGGAGATGGAGGGAGGAACATGCCGCTGCTTCCGGGAGCTGCGTGGAGCCATGGTACACACAGAGCGGGGCAAGGCCCTGACCCCACTCCCTGGCTGGAGCACCGGAGCAGGGCAAGCCCCGGACCCTGCTTCCTGACGGGAGCTCAAGGGCCAAATTAAAATGTCTGAAGGGCCAGATGCGGCCCCCAGGCCGTAATTTGCTCACCCCTGACTTAGGCCTTGCCTGGGCTAGGATTTAAAAGTGTGATGTTAGAATGCATTAGCCAACAAGTTCTAATTAACAAGGGGACACTAGACTTTTCAAACAAGGCAGTGAATATGTTAAAATGTGCTAAGATGGTCAAATTAATGCCTATATTTTATCTCAACCAGTTTAGCATGTATGAAAGGCAGCGTACCTTACCTGCAGACTGTTCAGATGTGTTAGAACATGTTAGCCAACACATTCTATATCACACCTTCAAATCCTTCCTAGTCTAAACACAGGGGTTTTATTCTTGAGTAAGTACAGAATACCAACAACAGTGCCTGTGGGTGCATTCTGCCCTCACTTAATGTCTGTGTATCTCCCAATGAAGTCAATGACGAAAATGAGGGTAGAATTTAGCCTTCAGTGTTTTACTGTTATATTAGTAGCTCACCCTCGGCTGGAAATATAGTGTCCCATTATTATTATTTTCTCAGGGACAGCATCTACCCCCGGAGCAAATGGCTAATGACCGCTATTTCACATTCCCAAACTCCCCACAGGAAAAATTATAATGAGGCTCAATGACCCACCAGATATGTCATTGAAAGGACATTTGGCATCTTAAAAATAGGTTTCTGGTGCCTGGATAACTCAGGTGGCACTTCCTTGTGCTGCCCTAAAATGCCTGCATGAAAATCCTGGGATGTGGCCTGTTACCAGCATTGAAGTGACCCTTTGACAGATGTAGATGAAAACCCAATATAAAGAGTTAGCAGACAACACTTAGCATCCCTGGCAAACAGATGTCCCAGTCCTTAGTATCAAACTACAGAGGATTCTTTTCAACACCATTTTATGGGGGACAAGAAAGTTCAGAAGCAGCAGTGGCATTTTCTTCCTTCCCAACCTATGGGAGAACCATAGTCCAGTAGCAGCATCCTCTGCGTTTCCCAGTTCCCTCTGCAGACGGAAGAAATACAACTGGTTCATAGTCTCCCTCCCTGCTTTGCATGCAGAGGACCCAGTGACTTAGGGCAAGTCTATGCTACAAAATAAAGTTAGGTCAACGTAAACTGCCTTACATTGACCTAACTTTGTAGTGTAGACCAGGCCTAAGACTGTTGCTAAACGTAGTTGTGAATGAACAAGTGGACACAGTTTCACTGATCAGTGGTCACAGTGATGGAGAGGGTCTGTGACTAAAGCACAGTACAATGGCAAAACTGATGGGCGTATTGTGGTGGGGCTGCTTTCAGCTGCGTACAGAGTGAGGTTGCTAGATTAAATCTGGCTGTACCTTTGACATGCAAATCAGAAAATCCTCATCAACACAAAGGTAGTCAGATTTAGTAAGTCTTAATTAGGTACAAATTATTACAATAATTACATATATTAAACAGCTGAGAATTTTAAGGCAAATTAGAATGAAGATATGACAATCAACTCTTTTAGTGTTGATTAAACACCATATATTGGTAGCTGTTTTTGCCAAACCCTAAAGGCAATGATATGTTGTGTAAAGTATTGAAAGATGTATTGCAGTTTTGCTGCAATACACTTCTAATTTAAATAAAGTTAAAGATTTAGAATTTATGTAGGTCAACTATTAGATAATTTTCCATAAAGGAGCCATCCTGTACTCCTAGCTCACGTAAACTCCCCTTTCAGATCAGCAGGTATATGCCTTGTATAGGAGTCAAGATCAGGCCAATAAGTCTATACTTTAGAGATTTACACTAAAGACCTGATCCAAAGCCCACTGAAGCCAATGAGAGTCTATTAATTGATTTAATTGGGCACTGTATCAAGTCCTAAATTTAAAATGGATGACCTCCTCTTTTAAATGAGTAATTTCATTTTAATATTGTCCTCCTCATTCACCGTGGTTGATTTAATACGTTTCACTACAATCTTTTGGCCAGACTACTATGTCTGGTATCACTTCTTCAGCAATGCATGAAACATGCATGATAGAAATGCCTCAATGCAACATAGATAAAATTTATCACATTTTTTAAGTTCCGTATGATAACGAAGGTAAACAAAAAAAATCAGTGATAATAATTTTAATATTTTAGAGTCTTATTTATAGGCAATATTTCAACATCTGAAAAATGCCCCAAATGCGATGTGAGAAGCCATTGAGAGCCAGATTTTAGCTAATACACAATGGAAACTTTAAGATAGACTACAAAAAAGCCCCCCAACTTGGGAGCATACAGGCAGGAGGTTCATTAAAGAAACCTCATTACATGTATTTAATTTTACACAGATGGATTTAAATTTAATATAAAATTGGAATGTCTTGATTCAAGTAACGCATTTCACAGTAGTTAATTCTCAACTTCTGCTCACAAAATGTATCTTTAAAAGTGCAAATTGTTCACATTCCAGTAAGTCCCTGCAAGAAAAAAACAAAAAATGAAATATTTATTCTATTAGAAAGTGCAAAATTAACATATTCACTAATTATTTTTAAAGTGAAGATATCTTTGAAAAAAGGAAGCAAGTATTGGAAATGTGTTGGCGCTTTTTTCTCCTTGCTGGCTTTGCTTCTGCACCACTCACTAAAGGGAATATTTTCAATGAAACAGGTTAACAAGCACTAGACATATAACTTGTCTGTGCAGCCCAGCTGTCAAGAAACATACAGATTGCAATGACAAATACTCCAGACAAGCAAATACACTTAACATTTGATCCTTCACACACTAATTCAAAGTGTCCACCTTGGATTTTCCTTTTTCCATTATTACGATTAATTATTTGCATTGCAGTACCACCTAGATGTGCCGACAAAATCAAAGCCCCGTTGTTCTAGGCTCAGTACATGCACATCATAAGAGGCAGTCTCTGCCCTAATCAGCTCTTAACAGACAAGGGTGTGAAAAAGTCCATATTACAACCATTTTCCAGATGGGAGCAGAAGCAAAAAATAAATTAAGTGATGCACATTTTCACCTTTTTTCAGAGTAAAATAAAAAAGGATTTAGTATTACAAATACCACTTGAAATAACATTCAGGATCAAACTGGAGAGAAAAAGAGCCAGCATGAAGAGTTCTCACATCTTTTCATTTGGACTTTATTTTTATTTGGGAAAAAAGCATACACAAATACACACAACAGAAGTAGAAGTCCTTTTAATCTTTTACATCAAGGCTGACTTTAAGGACATGAGTTGTTGGGAATTTAAACAACTATTTTAAAACTTTCAGAGTCTTATCTGACATATCAATGACTTATGTTTCTTCTCATAAATTAAATAAATACAACCTATAAAATGGTAGCATTTGGCTTGCTGGACACTTGTTTCCATGACATTTGCCCATTTACATTTTAACAGTTTGCTGACAATCACTTGACCTACAAGTACCAAAGAGAAAGCAGAAATCCAGTCTCTGAAACTCACCTTAACCATTCAGTAGACTACTGGTGCCAGGAACTGTAATGAAATGAAGGGCTGCACTCCTGTATGGGAATGGTTTTTAACCCACAGGAACAAATGCAGGGTAGACTAACTAGGCTTTCATTGTCCTTTCCACTCTGTAGGTTCATACCACAGGTAAAAGCACTCCTGTGAAGGAGTGAAGCATTATTTATTTCTAGTGCAGCTGTTTGATGAACCTCTAAAAAGACCCCAGGAGATGAAGCAGGAGGAGGACAAAAGAGAAGGGCAGAAATATACTGATATCTATTTTGCATACATAATATTTGTGTTAGAATTATCAGCAGTGATTCAGCGGGTAAATACAAGTAAATGAAGAAAAGTGAACAATGTATTAATGTTCTAAGTAACCATAAAAGTAATTCCTGCAGGGCAGATGGCTAGTACCAGAGACTGGATTTGCAGTTGTACTGATAATTACAGAACCAAGTTCTCTTCTTTAAAAAAAAATCCTGGTGGGCACAATAATTTAAAAAACACTGCCATTCCTAGGTCTCATTAATTTACTGTTTGAAATGCTGGCCCCAACATGGTTTATCTGAATATTCATGGTCCATTCTATAAATATCAGAGTCATAATTTAACTCCAACATTCCAGTACTTGTGGATTAGGATTACTTTTGGAATTTTATACTTTAAATCAGTCAATACACAGTAGGGGTTGTTGTTTTTTTGGGGGGGGGTTGGGGGGAAGGGAGAGGAAGGGTTTGGTGATGGTATTTTCCTTCCTCCACCACCACACACTTGGTAGTTACATAGGTACAAGCGATAATACTGGCCTTTAGCAACACCTCCTTCTGGAAATCACACAGCACACAGCTGAAATGTCAACATCTTGACTCAGCTACCCTTCCCTGCATATCACACAGCCAATGGATTTAACTAAAGAAAAGGTAAGTCTCCCACAGTATTCTTGCCAGCAAGTTAAAGTAGTATGGGCTGGATGAATGGACTATAAGGTGGACAGTAAGCTGGCTAGATTGTCGGGCTCAACGGGTAGTGATCAATGGCTCCATGTCCAGTTGGCAGCCCGTATCAAGTGGAGTGCCCCAAGGGTCGGTCCTCAGGCCGGTTTTGTTCAATATCTTCACTAACGATCTGGAGGATGGCGTGGATTGCACCCTCAGCAAGTTTGCAGATGACACTAAACTGGGTGGAGAGGTAGACATGCTGGAGGGTAGGAACAGAATACGGAGAGCCCTAGACAAATTAGAGGATTGGGTCAAAAGAAATCTGATGAGGTTCAACAAGGACAAGTGCAGAGTCCTGCACTTAGCATGGAAGAATCCAATGCTCTGCTACAGACTAGGGACCGAATGGCTAGGCAGCAGTTCTGCAGAAAAGGACCTAGGTCTTACAGTGGATGAGAAGCTGTATATGAGTCAACAGTGTGCCCTTGTTGCCAAGAAGGCCAATGGCATTTTGGGATGTATAAGCAGGGGCATTGCCAGCAGATCGAGGGATGTGATCGTTCCCCTCTATTTGACATTGGTGAGGCCTCATCTGGAGTAGTGTGTCCATTTTGGGCCCCACACTACAAGAAGGGTGTGGAAAAATTGGAAAACGTCCAGCGGAGGGCAACAAAAATGATTAGGGGACTGGAACCCATGACTTATGAGGAGAGGCTGAGGGAACTGGGATTGTTTAGTCTGCGGAAGAGAAGAATGAGGCGGGATTTGATAGCTGCTTTCAACTACCTGAAAGGGGGTTCCAAAGAGGATGGATCTAGACTGTTCTCAGTGGTAGCAGATGACAGAACGAGTAATGGTCTCAAGTTGCAGTGGGGGAGGTTTAGGTTGGCTATTAGGAAAAACTTTTTCACTAGGAGGGTGATGAAGCACTGGAATGCGTTACCTAGGGAGGTGGTGGAATCTCCTTCATTAGAAGTTTTTAAGGTCAGGCTTGACAAAGCCCTGGATGGGATGATTTAGTTGGGGATTGGTCCTGCTTTAAGCAGGGGGTTGGACTAGATGACCTCCTGAGGTCCCTTCCAACCCTGATATTCTATGATATCGCAACAAGAATATGTTTGCAATTATTTTCTCAATTCCAAGTACCTAATTATTAAACTAAACTCCAATGAAGTCTCCAGGGATGCATGAAATACCCACAGTAACCTGTACAACTCATAATTTTGTTTAAATTTAATTCACATTATTCATCAAGATACATCTCCACGGGTATGCCTGGAAGGGCACACGAAAGTGGTTGGAAATGTAGAAATGAGATTTTTTGTAAAAATTATACAAAGAACAGATTTTTAGAAAGAGAGAGAGAGAAAAGTCAATTAAGACTAAGCTCCAGGAGTATTATGGGATATACAGTCAAGTAGCATTAACAGTTGATCAGAAAGGCAAAACAATCCTATGCAATCTCTATATTAGAATATAAAGTAAGAACTGTAGATAGATAATTTATGTGCTATGTATCATTCAGATATGGTTTAATATTCCGGCAATAAGAGCCCAATCCTGCAAAAGATGCCAAGTGTGCTCAAATACCAAAAATGAAGTTAATGAGAAAAGAAGGCACTCAGCAGGACTGGGTTCCCAGTTAGAATCGCAAAGAAAATAGGCTTGTTTTTTGTGGTTGTTGTTTTTGGTTTTTTGTTTAGTCTTTATGCAATATTTGGATTGCTGACTTTCAATTAGTAAGGAAAAAAAATCAGATGATGATCTAATAGGTGACACAAAATGGTCTCCTACACTATGCCCAAGTGCTTTACGAGACCCATTTATCTAGAAAGATCTATTAAACTAATATTTGTACAGATTCATTCTATGCAATTACAGACAGGTGACTGAGAAAGCACATAACAGTAAATTACAGGTAATGGAAATGAAGCCTGAGAAGAAATGACTAGGCTATTTTTTCCTCTCACAGAATGCAATATTAGGAAGATGAAGATTGTGCTCCAAAAGAGGGAGAGGTGTATATAACGAACGTGAGTGATGGAGCTCCAATACAGAACAGACTTTAGGTATGCGAGATTAGGTAGAATGAAGTTTAAATAGATCAGTGAAAAGCTATATAAAGGAGAATTGGAACAAATTAAAAAAAAATCTGAACTAGGAATATCATACATCTCCAACATAGGATGAGTATTTTATCTGTGATCTAAATGTATGTAGTGTCACAATGAATGACATTACTTCCAGGAAGTGCAATTACTGAAAACTCTTATGAGTAACATTACAGCATCAGCAACACTAATTTGCTTACTCATAGAGAGGTCCAATCGTTCAACAATTCAGCTGGACAGGCTAATATTTCAGTACCCTACCCAACCATTGGTAAAACAAAATGTGTTAAAAAGGAGCCTCCAGGACAGTGGTGCAAGTAGGGCGGTACGGTATGCCATACCAGTAAGCTATTTATAGCCAGTATGACGTACTGGAAAAACACAGGAAGAGCAGAGCGTGGGGCCGCCCGACAGCCCCACGCTGGCAGCTCCTCTGGTGCAGCTGTACCACCCCCAGCCTTTCCACGCAGCTGTGTGTCTGCGTCTCCTATCCAGGGTCTGTACAGCAGCGCCGTCAGAGGACAGGGCTGGGGGCAGTACAGCCACACTGGAGGAGCTGCCTGCGTGAGGCTCGATTGCCAACGTGTCTGAAAAAAATATTCTCTGCTGTCAGAGGGAGCTGGTTTAAAGCTCTTCTGCTGGCAATTCTCAAAGCAGGTGTGACTATGAACTGGCTATTTGTTCCAGAGAGCATGCCCTCCTCTTCTCTTAGTAGTTGTGCTGTGTCCACCCACCAGGAGTGCTCCTCCCGGCCAGGTAATGTGGGGTGGATCATGGGGAGAGGAGGGGGAGAGCCTGGGGCCCCGGGCTGGGGTCAAGTGGGGAGGTCACGTGCTTCCCCCCACACACCCCCATTTAGCTGGTGCCATGTACTGGTAAGAAATGAATCCTACTTGCACCATTGCTCCAGGATAGCATATAAATCCAGAAATCTAAAAAACACACTATAACAGTAAATTAAGTGATCCGAGGGAGAAAGAAAAAATATGGGAAAATGAAAAACATTATTGATCAGACACAGTGAATAATGTAGAACAGGGGACTCAATCTGGAGGTTAGATTTTCCAATTGCTAAATGGGAAGGGGATCCCAGCTAACTAGAATTGGCTTGGATAATCCTGGCATGGAAAAGGCTGGGAACCACTGCTGTAAAGATGATACATGGTAAACAGAACTGCTATTCTCGCTTTACTTACTCATGTGGAGCTGTATGAGAGAATGGGGTACGGTCCTGGGGCTAGGTCACCTGACTGGTAGTGAGGAAAGCTGGGTTCTATACCCAGTTTTTCAGCTGATCTGCAATACAGCCTCCCACTGTGTCTGCAAAATGATGGCTAATGTGGCTTACCCTCATTTGTAAACATCTTTGAGCTGGAAGAATGAAAAGCTCTAAGTACTATTATTTTTAATAAATACCTTTACCTACAATTACAATTAAAGAGGCACACACAAAAATGAAACAGGAAGCAGCGAAAGTTGACCTTTAAATTAATAGCATATATTTATATAGCTTTATTTTTATCTCAAAGTTTCCCATGGTGCTTTACAAATAAAAATACACATTATAAACTATGGTGATGATCCCTTAAGGGTGGAACTTCCACACTCCTGCTGCTTTCTGTCGGAGTACTGCATGCAGTGAGTTTGCAGGCACAGGCTCAAATATCTAAGGCTATGGCTACACTAGAGAGCTTACAGCAGTGAAGCTGCACCACTGTAAACTCTCTAGTACAGCTGCTCTAAGCCGACCAGAGAGAGCTCTCCCATCAATTTAATTAATCTACCCCCAATAAGTGGTGGCAGCTATGTCGGTGAAGCTCTTCGGCTGACATAGTGCTGTCTGCACCAGCACTTAAGTCAGTGTAACTTACATATATGGGGGTGGCTTATCACACCTCATGAGCGCCATAAATTATCCAACATAAGAGGTATTGTAGACATAGCCTTGATCACATCTCCCGCCTCTGAAAAGCAACCATATCTGGGGAGGAGTACAACCACTTAACACGCAATGGAGCACTGCTGTATAATTTAGGACAGAATGTGAAAAATGTTGTTTCCGTTTTATTTGAATTATGTGAAAAGTGCAATTGTTTATTCATTAAAAATGACGAAGGAGAGAGAATATGCCAGCTAGAACTCCTGAGGTGCTTAAGTAATCAAAGCTGAACAGAAATATAGTAAGAATTAGAGCTCCAGTATGCTATATTTGTAAAGTGATAAATCACTAGCTCCTATTTAATTTTTTAAAAGGAGGTTTGCAGTTTTATTTTAGAATACAGTCACCGTGGCAAGATATGGTGTTTCTGGTTTGTATCAAACTATAATGTCAATTTCATTATCTAACACCTGTTTCATACTAATACCATCATCATATTGGCTGAGAATGAAACAAGCAAATTTTTCATGCTGCTTTGACTTCATTCTCGATATTTATCTTACTCGCAAATGGAAATTTTTGACAGTTTTTTGTGGACAACATCGAGTTTACTTGCTTCTCTGCCCTGAGAACAAAACTGTTTATTTCAAACTGGCATTTACTTTAGAAAGCCTCCAAGATTCTATACAACAAATTTTATTGGGCCTACATTTTGTACATATAAAAGCTATTTGTTATTTCACCTGGAACTCTAAAAGTATTAAATATATCTAATACCATACATATTCCATACCTGGGCCCCAACCTCGCACATGTTTTACTTTATTGTCTGTGAGTATTCCAATAACTTCAAACAGGACTTCTCACAGGGAACAAAATTAAGCATGTGCATAAGTCCTTCATAGGACTTGAGCCTTGGACTGTAAACTCTTTGAGACAGGGAAGGAATTTTCATGATGCATGTATACAGTCTTCTAGGAGCTACAAATAAAATTTAAAAAGCATAATAAAAATCATAATGAAAATCATGGAATTAGGGAGTAGAGTCAATAAGAAGCAGTGACAAAGTAACTCATTTTTCATTTTTACAGGTGTGAGCTATTCATTCATCTCCCAAATATTGTAGTCTGCAGGGGTGCTGGAACTAAAGGTACTGGGAGCACTCCCTGGCTAGGTGTGGTTTCCATTATATACAGGGTTTACAGTTTTGTTCAATGGCTTTCAGCACCCCCACTATAAAAATTGTTCCAACACCACTGATTAGGAGAAATTACAATATGTAAGCCTTGTAAATGTTTCATTTAATAAAGACAGTTTTTCCCCAGTGATTTTACCAAGTGTTCTGCAAGCTATTGAATATGGATTACTTTCTTTCTAAGTAAAACAATAAAAAACGTAGAAACGGCATATGTTATGGTATATCTAACCAGTTACTGAGTTGTCTACATTTGGTTCTCTCAAACTGCCTCCCGCAAATCACATGAGAAATTACAATTTATTCTAACAATTACTCTGGATTATTCTTACAGTACTTTTTCATATGTTGTATGGAGGAATCAGAGAGCCATATGAAATAGTGGTAGCCCAGTGACTTGATGTAAGCATTATAGATTGTTCTGCTTGGCTAATAGATACTTTCTGCAGATAATTAGGAAAGACGCCACTTAGAGTTACTACATAGAAGCAGCTCCAATTTTCTCACTGCTTTTAAAAAGGGATACTGTAGACAGAATGATAAGTCTAGAAATCTTCCATTTTCTTTATTTAAATGAAATTTAGAAATCAATTACTACCTACCTGCATGACTCAACTCTTTTAAATGTTTTTCAGTGTTTTTGGCTATTACCTGATATACCAAGCTTCCAAATTAAGATTAAAACTTTGCTCTAAACACGTGTACATACACATATCCTGCCCACACAAGCTGCCAGTAAGGAAGGGGATTCTGGGAAGCAGTGTGGAAGGGAAGCCACAAAATGAATAGGCTCTCAATTCTATGGCGCTGGGAACAAGTTTCCTGAGAATCAGAGTTCCAACCACTGTCCCCTATGCAGGGACATCTGTCAGTAACTCCATAAGATGGATCTTTTGAATATTTTTTTCCTTCCTTCTTATTCTTCCATTTTGAAGTCACTCATTTTAATATGTGCAATTCCCAATCACTGTAAGATGTTTAAAACAGTTCCTGCACCAAAATGTGTTCTTCCCTCCAGTGAATGGTTAATAATTATGTGATATAAAATTAAGAATTTTCAAGGTCTGCAAGAATCATTTTTATTAGTTTTGGTCAGTTGTTTTAAGAGTTTGAAAGCATAGTTTATTGTTGTTGAACAAAATATTTCAGTAATCTTGCTATCAATATCGGAAGCTGGATGAGATGACCCAACTGGTGTCCCTAATTACTATGCTCCTCTCCAAAAAATCATTTAAGGTCTGAAAAATATTTTCCAGAAACAGTCAGAACAGAATTGTACCAAACTTCCCAAAAGTCACACTTCAGCTGACAACAAATATGGAAGTTTGCAGGCCATTGGATTTAAAAAAAAATAAATTATAGGTACTTGAAATTAGGGGCTGGTATTAAGTGCCCTATCAATTAAAATTATGGTCCCAATCCTGCAAAGGCTTCTGAATGTGTCTTACTTTTATACATGAGTAATCCCATTGGCCTCAATGGGAATATTTAAGTAAGTGTTTGCAGGACTGAAGTCTATGAATCTTCAATAACACTGTGGTTATGAAATTGGGGCTGTCGAGAGAGGGCTGATTAACCTGTCAATCAGCATTTACGTGTTGCCTATGTCTTCTTAAAACTAATGTCAGACAGTCAACATTTCCATGTAGTAATATACAACAGAAGCAAAAGAACAAGATGCTTATTCTGATGGACCACTATAACAATATTTTAACATACAAGTAATATAGCCTAAATATTTTAAGGGGGAAAATGTTAAGCTGTGTGTAGGGGAATGAAGGGGGGAAGGGGAAATTATCGAACTCCAGGTATGGAAATGTTTTTAAATATCAAAATAACTCTCAATCCCTAAACTGCAATATAAAATCCAAATTTATTAGAATAATGAAAGAATTTGGGATTTAACATCATTTAAGTCATTCTTGATTGATTTAGCCTTTAATCTTCTCTTTGGTTGTTATTTGGAAATGGCTTGGCATGCTTTATAAATTAAGTGATAGCCATCTGAGAAATTGCTTACGTACTCTTCACTAGCCATAAAACAAGGTTTACTTCTAGCAAATAGTTTTGAGTCTCAAAATAAGCAAAGAATAATCTATTACCAGCACAATAACAGTGGAATTAGTAATACAATTCTCATTAAAGTTGTGCTGCTAAGCCTTGACACAGTACATTGAAAATATATGCCAGAATGTTATATTCTAGATATTGGTAAGAACAGTAATTCTTTAGAATGCTGGCAAGATTTTAATTATATAGGATAGCAAATTGTATGTTTGTCAATGCTTTGAAACAAAATGGAAAGTAAAATCTGCAATTGTAATGGGTGTTTTCACTCTTCATGCTGAAAACACTGCAATTCATTTACTAATTAGGCAAAGTCTGTTTTCCTTACTATTCCCTTTTTTCTTTGTAAGTGCACAGTGTGACAGATATTGCAACCACAGGCAATATGTTTGGGGACTCTATTATATTAAGTTGGTGTATCACTGTGGGCTGGGATTGTATGCAACTCCAGTGGGGAGAGTTATCACAGCTCCTATAGGAACCAAAAACAGTAGTGGTGGTGGTGGGGTGAGTCGAATCAGGTGAAAAAACTTAGGTTGTAAACACCTCCAAGAGTTACCACTGTTAGGGAGGCTTGCATATGCTGGTTCAAAATGTGTTTTTCAGAGACCAACAGACAAAGAAAAGGCTTTTAATATAAAAAGTCTGGGTTGAAATTGACTCAGGGCCTTCTTTATGATCCAACTAATGGATAGGAACTTCTGGCAAAGGGGCGACCTTACCCTTGAAAAAGGGTTGGAAAGATTTTGGCCTACTAGGGCCCAATAAGGCGGACGGGTGACTCCTGGTATGTTTAGTGTGTGTTTACATCTGTTTACTGTTTCTCTGTAATACTTTTACCTTAAGAATAAATGTGCTTACTCAGAAAGAGCTGTATGATCATTTATAATTTCTGCAGCCTTAAAACTACTGGTCAGAAGGGAGAGAGACATGGATCTCCACCCAAGAGCAAAGCCGGAAATCTTAAATGGGTGCCCTCAAGGGACCATGAAGGGGGAATACACGTGCAGTTGCCCTGACACTGTGACACAGCACACTGTGGAAGGAAGGGGAGGAGACATTTTGGCCAGGACTACCAGAGCAGGTCCGTGTTCCTCCCAGAAATAACACTGGAAGTACTCCATCCACCCAAGACATCAGGGTAGGCAAGACATCAATTTTTAAGACTTAATCTAAAAGAACACTTCAAGCATACAGTTAGCTGCATGGAACTAATTTTTCCTAATAGGAAAGATGAAGACATGACCCTGTCTCAATTTGAGCCTATGATCCCAGGCAGTAGGGCTGTGATGAATCTTAAATTCATATTCAATTTGCACATGAAAAGTGGTTTCCCAAGTGTTTGCATTCAAGCATGAGAGCTTCAAGACAGGAAGTGTGTCATGAACAAGAAATTTTTGAAATGTAACATCTTTTACATATTCAAAAGCTATATACAAATCTGCAAGTTTGGCCACTCTGAAGTATGTATTTTTTTTGTCTGTATAAAATTACCTCCAAAATTACGCATACAAGTCTAACTTCAGAAGCCCAAATTCTCCATCTCATAGCATCATAATTTAAAAAGAATGTCACTGACATGAGCCAGGAATGTGAGTAGGAGATTGGAGCTAAACATGGCACAGAAGTGGGTCTTAAGGTAATATAGGACCTGCAATTTTTGTTTCTCTTCACCAAGAGAATGAGGAGCAGAGAGAGTGGGTTAATTTACTAGTCTTTACTTCTGGAAAAGTCTGGATTCACTTCTAATTAAGGTCACAACTGAAGATGAGTAAGATTGACCTGAACCTAGTCCCTAGTGAACAAGGAAAGACTGATGTTCGCAATCAGTTCATCAACATTTTTCCCCTGTGGATGCCAGAAGACATACAAAATTAACACAGACAACACATGGAAACTTAACTGTTGATATGCTCTGCTATGCTTTCATTTACATTGCTGATAAGACACTGTAGAAAAGCAAGATGTATACAGTTCCTGTCTTACAAAATCAGGTAGCAATAGCGAATAGATGTTGTAATGATAACATTGTACCACAACAAAAAAGGGCTTTTGTACCATCACTTTCATATTTTATTAATGTATGACTGCAGCTGCCATTTTCATCATTCCAGTTCATTTGCCATAACGTCTGTCAGCAACAGAGGCAACAATTACAGTAAGAGCAATTCTCCACTGAAGACTAAAGGCTTACATGTGGTTCCATCAGTGAACACACTTCTGAACCTGCTAATTCACTCTCATGGAAAATTTCAATTAAAATATGGAAAAAATGATACAAATGCATAATACTGGGATATGACTACTACTGATTTTATAGAAGGGAAAAACTATCATGAAAAAATAATGGAAAACTAACATTATTTAGTACACTTCTCATAAAAATAAGAGTTTAGTTCTAGCAATTGGAATATATATTTTGGTGCTAAATGCACAATGTATCAAACAGCAGAGAGCAGTGGAGATGTATGTCTTTAAGTGTCTGATTAGACTTACATGAATAGAAAGTATTCTTTGTTTATCCTTGTCGTTCCTGCACTGGTTATTCAGCATCTATTTACTATTGTTAAAAAAAACCCAACAGAAGTTTCTTTTTAAGCCTCGAGTACCATAAAGACAGGTTTCAGAGTAACAGCCGTGTTAGTCTGTATTCGTAAAAAGAAAAAAGAAAAGGAGTACTTGTGGCACCTTAGAGACTAACCAGTTTATTTGAGCATGAGCTTTCGTGAGCTACAGCTCACTTCATCGGATGCGATGAAGTGAGCTGTAGCTCACGAAAGCTCATGCTCAAATAAACTGGTTAGTCTCTAAGGTGCCACAAGTACTCCTTTTCTTTTTTCTTTTTACGAGTACCATAAAGTAACTTTTTGGAGTTTATTGGATTTTGGACACATGTGCATACTTACCTTTTTTTTTTTTTTTTTTTTTTTTTTGGAGTTGTATATGCTTCGAGTGAAAAACTCCCAAAAGGCAGCATGGTTAATAGTAGTTAAAGGGATGGTAATGTGTTGGGAGGGAGGTGGGAGATTTGTGGTCTATTCCTGATCCTGTCATTGACTCACTATGTGACTGAAAGTCACAATCTCATTCCATCTCAAGTGTCCCCTTATGCAGCATCAGGATAATAATATTTCTCCTCCTTTGCAACCTAATCCATAATCCTCAGATGAAAATAGTCATATCAGGGTGTCACAGATCTAGTCAAATACTCCCTTCTGGACACTTACTTCACTGCTGTAAGGGATCCAAACACTGGATCCTGTCTGCTGTAAGGGATCCAAACACTGGATCCTGTCTGCTTTAAAGCTCCAGATTCTGAACAGAGTCCACACACTGCCCTTAACTTGGGGTCCCTAGGCACAATCTCACGGTGCTGATCCTCTATTTAGAACCCTCTCCAGAGGGCGTAGACCCTGCAGTCAAACTACCCCAGCCCCTGGGACTAGTACTGACTCCCGCAGATTCAGAGCTTAAACACACCCACTGCCAAGAACTCCAGCCATGTGGGTGCTCTCGGGTCACTGGTTAACTCTTCCAGGACATGTAATAGGTATAACACACAACACAAAGAAACTTTGTACAGTATTCTAAAGCACCATTGCTTTTACTCAATAGTATGAGAGAGTACAGATCATTTCGAAAAACAACAAATGTCCTGCATGCAATACATCACACTCTAGCTCATTCTTCCCTAGGGAATCCTGGGGGACTGTCTGAGTTCAGGTAGGCAGGGGTCCCCCTGCCTCACCAGGTTCCTGCAGCAGCTTCCATCTGCATAAGATGGAGAAAATGACCAAAATCCCCAAAGAAAACAGTTCTTGCCCTTTCATAGCCTTTCAGTCCCTCTGTCAAGCGACTACCAGATCAGCCTCCTCGGGTGATCCCAGACCCCTACTAGGTGACTTTGTTGCCAGGCTATCCCTCCTCTGACAAACCACTTTTTCTGTGGGGGGAGCCAGAGTCTTATCTAAGATGTTTGTATTTGAATAGAAAACCATCCTGATTTAACAACCCTGTATGGTCAGCCATGTATCACTTCCCCTTGAAAGGTTTCAGAGTAACAGCCGTGTTAGTCTGTATTCGCAAAAAGAAAAGGAGTACTTGTGGCACCTTAGAGACTAA
Source organism: Natator depressus (assembly GCF_965152275.1). Classification (NCBI taxonomy): domain Eukaryota; kingdom Metazoa; phylum Chordata; order Testudines; family Cheloniidae; genus Natator; species Natator depressus. The sequence goes on along the minus strand of NC_134239.1, from coordinate 32,915,175 downwards.
CCAATTTATTTGAGCATGAGCTTTCGTGAGCTACAAAAGCTCATGCTCAAATAAATTGCTTAGTCTCTAAGGTGCCACAAGTACTCCTTTTCTTTTCCCCTTGAAACTGAGTCCAACAGGAAGGTAGAAGGACAACAGAATTCACAGGGCTGCACATTCAAAATGGGGTTTGCTGCTTGGTAAAGATACATACAGCAAGTTCATAACCTCACACAGAATTCACAAGATTCCCCAAATCATCACACAGGGCAAAGTATTATAGTGTCTATTGAGCTAACAACAGGGTTACCAGGGAAATACAGTTAAAACCAGAAGTGGCATCTGCACATAAAGACCACTAAAGCAATTATTCCATGGCTCACTCGTGCCAAAAGTCAGTATGGATGTTCCAGAAAAAGTGGGGTACAATTGTTAAAATAACTATCTTTGCTGCTAGATGCAGAAGACTGGATTAGATTATCCTGGAGGTCCTGTACAAGTGTACCAGATACAATTAAGCTGTTTCTGGCACTGTGGGAAGTTATTTCTAAATACTGATGAATAAGGTACTATGTGTACTTTCCAAAACTGAATTGTTTATATAGTCAAAATACAGTTTCCTTCTACTCATAATTGAAATCCATATGGCAGCATATGTTTGGCTAGGCTTCCCAGATAATTATACATGACTGCATATTTCCAGGTTTCTTGATGAACTAGCTGAAGGCCCATCTAATGACAGGATGTAATCAATGTATCATGTGCTTATTTGCACATTAAGGCTATGGCTACACTGGCACTTTACAACGCTGCAACTTTCTCGCTCAGGGGTGTGAAAAAACACCCCCCGAGTGCAGCAAGTTACACTGCTGTAAAGAACCAGTGTAAACAGTGCCCCAGGGCTGGGAGCCGAACTCCCAGTGCTTGCAGGTAATCCCCTCGTGGAGGTGGAGTACCAGGAGTGCTGGGAGAGCTCTCTCCCAGCGCTGGTGCATGACCACACTTGCACTTCAAAGCGCTGCCGTGGGAGCACTCCCGCCGCAGCGCTTTGATGTTTCGAGTCTAGCCATGCCCTAAGTCTCAACTCTCAATTTCAGTGCCCAGCCTGTTAAAGTATTTGCATATTTCTCCTTGCTGTTCCTTTTAATCTCCTCTGCACTCATTTTGGAATACTCATGCTAGACTCAAAGAAATGGCAGGAACTCAACAAAAAAAACTATACTTGGCATCCAGATCAGTCAGACAGGAAAACGATTTTTCCAAGCAACACTCAGCACAGCCATAGCACTTCAGCGTAGACACTACCTACACCGATGGGAGAGATTTGCCGGTTGGCGTAGTTAATCCACCTCCCTGAAGTGGAGGCTAGGTCAGCAGAAGAATATTTCTGTCAACCTAGTGCTGTCTACATGGGGAGTTAAGTCAGATTTTTTCATAGAATCATAGAATCATAGAATATCAGGGTGGGAAGGGACCTCAGGAGGTCATCTAGTCCAACCCCCTGCTCAAAGCAGGACCAATTCCCAATTTTTGCCCCATATCCCTAAATGGCCCCCTCAAGGATTGAACTCACAACACTGGTTTTCACAAAAAACCCCGACTAACATAATTAAACCAACCTAATTTTCTATTGTAGACCAGGCCTCAGACAAATTAGGACTTTATGATAATCCTTACATTTAATATAGTGCCTTTCATCTAAACTGATCCCAAAGCACTGTACTAACTGAATGTACAGTCTACATACAATCACTTTGACTACCAGTGCTGTGCTTCAGTTTGTGGGATAAAACACCACTCTTTGTTCACAGTGTAAGTGGGGGAATGGTCCCACTATTGTGGGGAACTTTCCTGGCTTCTGCACTACCCCGGTGAGGTGGGCTAGCGAAAGGATCTGAGTCCTCGCTCCCGCTTCCTTTACCCAGTGGCCTTCCTGCCCTTGAGGACTCCTCTTCCACTCTCCTGTCTGGCAGAGTCCTCCTAACCCCGACAAGCCTGGGACCAGGATTCCTGGGGGGGCTAGACCCCCAACCCTGCTATTGTCACCTAGGACAGGAGCTAGGGTGTCCCCACTCCAGGGTACTCTCTCTGCATTGGGCACTTCCCTGACCCACTGATCATTTCATACAATTTAAAGCAAATACAAGTTGTTTAATTAACAATTACTTTTAAAAAGAACAAGGAAAAATGGGAACGGTTAAAGGAAAACATCACCCCACTCTGTGGCAGGGAACATCACAAACAGTGTCTCTGGAACGTCAGGGCAGTTCACAGTCTGTTCCTTGTAGGTCCCAGGCCTTCTTCTCAGGCCCTGGCTGTGCTGCAGGGATGCTGCAGGTTGGACACTTGCAATGGTGGTGGCCACACACCTCCGGGCTTTGGGTGGTGGGACCCTTCTTCCCAGCATCAGCCCCCTGTCGGGTTAAGATCCCCCTCCCAGTCTGGCCTGCAAGGACCCTTGGCTGGGGGGGGTGTCCTTCTGTGCTGGGCCCTTTGCCCAGGGTTCCCCCTTGGCTGAGCCCAGTTGCTCACCACACCTGGCTCCGTGGCCGCAGCTCTGCTCCCAGCACAGGATCTGCTCTCCCTGGCATGCATCCGATGAAGTGAGCTGTAGCTCACGAAAGCTTATGCTCAAATAAATTTGTTAGTCTCTAAGGTGCCACAAGTACTCCTTTTCTTTTTGTGGATACAGACTAACAAGGCTGCTACTCTGAAATCTCCCTGGGCTGTGTCTCTGGTTCTGTGACTGCAGCTCTGCTCCCAGCACAGGATCTGCTCTCCCTGGGCTGCTTCTGTGACTCTGCTCCCAACTCTGACCTGCTTCCTGGGCTGCTTTTCTGGCCCCTCTGGATCTGGCATGGCTCTGCTCCCCAGCTCAGCTTGGGACCCTGCTTTCTCCTTAGCTCGGCCCCACTCTGTCCGACCCAGGCAACTCCAGCTCACATGGAGGATGGGACCTCCATGGCCTCCTGACTCCCTGATTAGCCTGTCCTCCCTGTCAATCAGTCTGACCTGGAGCATTGGCCTCTTCCCCTTTTGGTACTGGGAGCTAGACAACCAAAACACCCACACTGAATGTTAGTAAGGGGACAACCCCTTACAATAGCAGCGTAAGACATGAAGTGGAGAACATTATATCCACGTAAATTATTACAGGGTTTTTTTTAATATCAGCAGCCTGATGACATTGAGGATGACATGCTGCTGTATATCTGCAGGTCCCAGCAGAAGGGAATGAGAATTTTCCAAAGGTTTCATTCCTTCCTTTTCTTGAAATCTTAGAGGATGGTACTGGTTAGCTATTTCTCCACCTCAAAACTCCTTTCATATTTCCTATTTAACATGGGATATGAGGTTTCATGGTGAGGCAATTTGGGCTGCAGAATCATCACTATGTGAACACCACTCAGCTCTACATCTGCTTATCAGGGCTGTCGAGTAATCGCAGTTAACTCACACAGTTAAAAAAAATGAATCACAATTAATTACATTGTAAAACAATAGAATACCAACTGAAACTTATTAAATATTTTGGATTTTTTCTACCTTTCTAAACATATTGATTTCTGTTACAACACAGAATACGTGTACACTGCTAACTTTATATTATCTTTATTACAAATATTTGCACTGTAAAATTATAATAGTATTTTTCAATTCACCTCATACAAGTACTGTAGTGCAATCTCTTTATCGTGAAAGTGTAACTTACAAATGTAGTTTTTTGTTACATAATTGCACTCAAAAAAAACAAACAATGTAAAACTTTAGAGCCTACAAGTCCATTCAGTCCTACTTCTTGTTCAGCCAATCACTAAGCCAAACAAGTTTGTTTAAATTTTTGGGAGATAATGCTGCCTGCTTTTTATTTACAGCGTCACCTGAAAGTGAGAAAAAGGTCTTCACATGGCACTTTTGTACCTGGCGTTGCAAAGTATTTAAGTGCCGGATATGCTAAACATTCATATGCCCCTTCATGCTTCGGCCACCATTCCAGATGACATGCTTGCATGCTGATGATGCTTGTTTAAAAAAAAAATGTGTTAATTAAATTTGTGACTGAACTGGAGAATTGTATGTCTCTTGTTCTGTTTTACCTGCATTCTGCCATATATTTCATGTTATAGCAGTCTCGGATGATGACCCAGCACATGTTCATTTTAAGAACACTTTCACTGCAGATTTGGCAAAACACAAAGAAGATACCAATGTGAGATTTCTAAAAATAGCTACAGCACTCGACCCAAGGTTTAAGATTCTGAAGTTCCAACCAAAATTTGAGAGGGACGAGGTGTGGAGCATGCTTTCAGAACCCACCAACACCTTGGTCACCTCCACACTGGATTATTGCAATGTGACAACCAGCTTGCTTAATGGAGTGTTGTGAGCAATTTAGTGTGGAATGTGTCTGTTTCCCCATCTGCTTCCAGATACAAGTCAATGTATTGTTTCTAATTTATAAAGCCTTACACAGATTTGGAATCTAGCTATTTTAGGACTACTTTCATTGAAAGTTCCCAAATGCACCCACTTGGGAGCAGAGGCAGGAAATCATCAACAGAGTATCCTCGGTTGTATGACATCTTCTTGCTCAAGCATTTGGTTGTTTTAGGACTATTAGTTAGTTACTTACTTATGAATATTTGGAGTACTACAAGGAGGAGAGATGTTTATACTGAATGCCTTGTTACTACTGACTTAATGACAAGTTTTACATTTAATCCATGACATGTCTAGAAATCCTACAGCAGTAGACATATATGGTTAAGCAAAAAACTGAAAGGGGGAATTGCAGAATGCAATTACCCTAGTTGGAATTTGGCCAGTATCCCTACCCTTCCAAAAAGAGCCACATGATATTTCATAACCAGAAGGATAGCAATTTTTCAGACCATATTAAAAAAGAAAGTAGTCACTAAGGTAAAATTCGGTAGAGTTCATGAAGAAGTGATACGATTATTACAATACACAGGAAAATGTTTTGTCAGCCAGAAGGAAAATGAAAAAATTGTTTCCAATTCACAAGATAACGATTTCAGGACTATTAAGACTGTAGCGAAAGAAACAAACAAAGAAAAGAAAGAAAAGAAAAGTTTTGCTAAGGAATGATCAACAAAATGGTACTAGGCAAATGCAGCTCAAGTAAAGAGCAAAGCCACACACTAGTTACTGCTTATTGCATATGCAGGTCATGAATAGCATCCTTAATCCAAACATTTGTTCACAGAAAAATGGAAATTACAAAGCTAGTTATAAACTGACTAAGACCCTTCTGACTGAATTTACATCACGATGCACAAGGAATTAATTTGAGAACTCCCGGTATTGTTGATTGGATGTATGTATAACTCATCACACCATAAAAACATAGTATTTTTGTGCCTAGGGTGGTTTTTTTTTCTTGATAATAATCATTTTGTGTTGAGAATGAATTGTTCTTACTAAGGAATACACAAAAACAGTCTATGTCTCAGAGATACGTGCTGCGTGCCATTTTGAATAGGTAGAACAAATTTTCCTTCCTCTCCCATCCCCCAAATGATCAGCATTGTCAGTAGTAGTTATACCATCAGATTTTCAAAAGGACTCAGTATTGGGCTAACAATGGAAGCAAAATTAGAACAACTCAGAGTGCTTTTAAAAATCCCACCCATAATCTCTAATATGTTTAATCCCCCATAACATTCTATTTCTTGTAGGTATACATTAGCCTAAAATTCAAATGCTACTATTTTACCTGTAATCCTAATTTATACTTTTAAGATTGTAAAGTCTTTGGAGTCAGGACTGTTTTTAATCTTATACAGTCCCAAGCACATAGCCACTATTAGACAAATAAACTGATGGCTGCCTCAGGGTCATAACTTTCATATGGAAAATAAAGTTGCTACCATTTTAATTTTAAGTTTCTTTGATGTTGGAGTTGCTGTATCTTTAAGACTATGGGTGAAATCCTGGTCCCATGTTAGTCAACGGGAATTTTGCCACTGACTTCAAAAAGGCTAGGATTTCAACCTATGTGATAATGTTGTACTGGATACAGGACACAGACGTTAAATACTTTTCCAGATGCCCCATACTTTAAATGAAGTGGTCTGACTGTATATTCCCACACACAAGAACTACTCTGTTAACCCAGAGTTACAATTGTAAATATATTTCTCAATTATTTAGAGAGGATGAAAACCCTCAAGGGAATTTTGCTGTTAAAAAAAATACAAAGCCTGGAAATTCCAAATTAAAATTACACTCTACAAAAATAATTGAAATTTGTTGCCTAGTTTTCTGGATTGCTATTCTGGATGTCCCAGAATAAACGTGAATGTTTGTGATCATTTATTTCTCACATACCTGGAAATACAATCCTGGTTCATGAAGAAAATTGTAATAGGAAAGAGGTTAAGGATAGATGGCTCATGCTGGGGTAAATTATCTTTGAACAGCCTGGGGTTAATGCTCACAGGAACCTATGTAATCAATTTCAGACAGAGATCAAATAGCATAAAAGATACTTAACCATTTCCACTTCAAACAAAGGAATAAGACTCACCATTTTTATTTTATAGGATATATTTAGTTACATGCCAAGAAAAGTTCTTGGGCCTAATTTACAGAAATGTAAAAAAACAATGCTAGCAATTTGTACATTACTTCCTTTTAAAATCTGCAACAGCAGTTGATGAAGTGATATAAAATTCACTAACTTGGAAGATCAATTATCAGAGTCTCTCTCACTGGTGTGCAGAAGCAACTTAAACCTTATTTACCAGTTTCTCTGTATATGCTGTGTCCCAAAAGATGAAGATCTCCCCATATGCCTACCCTGCAGTTTAGCTAGGCATATACAAGTACATGCTACGCAAACATCTTCAAAACCTTGTTTAATGGAAAGGAAATTCCTCCTACCCTGGGTTTTGGTTTTAGATCTGCCAAGAAAAGAAAAAGTGTGTGGGATGGGGGGGGGGGGAGGGGAGAGGCGGGGGGCCGGGGGGAGAATGGTTTCTAGTATATAGCAAGTCTCTTTAGGTCACTATAAATGGCAACTAGGAAACCAAGTGGTTAGTTTAAGCCAGCATCCAGCATTAATTTTCACATTGTATTGTTTTATTAGAAGTGTCATGTACAGGGACATAGTGTCTTCCTGCCTTTACAAACCAACAAAAGTGTGGCTGCATCAGATCTGACCAGCTGCAATCTCACACTGAAAGAGGTGCAGCTGTTCTTCCTTTTACTTTTACTCTGGCACAGTCACTATTTGAGAAAAGTACTTAGCTTTGTACCATTCTGCCTTTCAAAGTGATACCATCATCATAGAGAACTGTTTTGATCCCACCCCGAACCTGGGACCAAGTACTTATGCATCTAATCCACCCATGGATAAACTTCACTCATATTCACAAACTTATTATCTGAAATCAATCAAGGAATTTCCTCAACATATAATTCCTCATTTGCAAGTAGCTAAAATTGTGATTACAATCAAATATACCATTCAAAACTCATGCTGTGACTTCATTACCTTTGTTAGATGATTTACATCACGAATTATGAATTATAATAGTCACAGATTTGTGTTAACATGCATCTCAGCAGGAACTGCAAGTTTTACAATCAAACTTACAATTCAGAACTCAGCATGTGGGGGAACGTTTGAGAGCTAAAGGTAAAATTCAGCTTCATGGAAGAAAGCTGGAGCACTCAACTGTTTGGACAGTGAACACAAGAATGTCACAAATACAATCAAAACAAATTCTCTTTCAAATTCAGATTATTGTGGACTATTTCCATCATTCCCTCAGCTATTATGTGATCTTGCAGAGAGCCTTGAGCTCAATTCAATCCCAAAGATGCCCCCTTCAGTCCATACTGATGTCAGCCATTAAGATTACCATCCTTGCTTGTCAATCTGACCACCTCTTCACTCCTTCCACTAGCATCTCTTCAACAAGGGGATGCCCCTGAAGGAGGCAGCAGTAGGAGAGTCCCCTGACTGAATAGTGAAGCCCAATCAGGCTGTTGAAAGTGGAAAGCAGTTGCGGGGGGGGGGGGGGGGGGGAGAGGGAGGTGTCACCTACAAACTTCCCCCGGCTAGAGAGGGCTGAAGGCCGAGAGCAGCAGAGGGAGATGGCTGCTGGCTCTCTGAGCCACAGATTTGAAGCTGGAGTGCCAGACACACCTGAAGGTTGAGGAACGATAGAGGGATCAGCCCACGGAACCCTACCTGGGAAGGAAACCGGGCAGAGAAACACCCCAATGCTAGGAGCTGGGGTGAGGTGTGGTGAGACATGCCGGAGCCATACTTGGTGTTGGACTGTTGGGACCAGTGAGACACTGTTGTTTGGACTGTTGCGGGGGAGGAGGAGAGGGATTCTGGTTTTGGTAGAGGCGAGGGACTTCCAGTAATAAATTAACCCCACAATAAGGGCTATTTGTGTACTCTAAAGACTAAATGGAGTTTATCTGAGGAATCAAGAGGGAAACTGAGGCAAGGGACCTCTTGTAGGGTTGTCCTGAAGCCACACATTTACAAACTCCTTTCCTGATCACAACTTTAAGACCACCACTCTCTCCTCCCCTGCCTTCCATATGACCCAGTTCTAGAGCAACACATACAAGAAATCAGCCAGTCAATATTGGCCAACTAGAGGGGCAGCTGATGATCATATATCCATAACAAAAAATCAATGTAAGTAACAAGATGTACGGCAATAATCACCCTGATAACTTTTCTGGCTTGTTGTATCCCTTTCCCTCCCCTGTTTGTAAGTTCTTCAGGGAGGCCAGTCTCTGTATATCTGTGGAGTATTACTGTACCATAAATAACAACAGAGCTCAGGGTGAAACTCCTGGGGTCTACAGCAGGGCACACTCATCTGAGCGCCCTCAGCTGCAGAATTCCCTGGCCTTATCGTTCCATGTGCAGAGCACAACACTAGACTTGCCTCTTTGCACAGGACTTCCCACAGTAAAGAAGGCTGCAAAATCCCAAGGAGAATTTCTTTTGTTCCCCACTCTCATTCATTTCCACAAATCTTCCCTGACGCAATCCACAATTCTCATTCATTTCCACAATCTTCCTAGCAAGACAGCAAGGATGCATCTACCAATCCTTATAATTGGCACCTACATTCTACAATATCGGAGCATTAGAAAGCAGTGAAAAGGTTAAAAAACAAACTACTGTTACAAAAATATACTTGTGTAAGTTTATCTTTGAGTAACCTGAAGTAACAATCGAATTGAACAATTTTCTACCAATACTTGATATGTGGAATGAATAATTTCACTTAATTTTAAAGGGTATTAACTATTGAACTATTAAAATAATAAATTGGGATACTATTATTTAAGAGTTATACATAATAAAATCCCAATTAAAGGTAATAAACCTGTTAGAAGAAAATATTTACTATATAGACATGCTGAGTTTAAACAAATCACCATACTATTTTCATAAACAGGCTTATAATATATATAAAAATTCAAATGAAACACAGTAATGTACGCCAACTTGAGGTGCGGTTCTTGATTTGATTTACTCATATGTAGAGCCCTACCAAATTCACAAATGTCAGGGATTGTAAAATCTGATCTCCCCCATGAAATCTGGTCCAAGCAGGGATCCAGCTGTTAGTCCCGGTTGGGGATGGGAGGAACGAGATTTCCTCTTCCCTTGCAGGGGCTGCTCTTGGTACAGGTCAGATCCATCTCCGGGAACCTCCCCTGGCTGCAGGAAGCTCCATGGCTCCAGCTGTCAACCACACCCTGCCCATTACCATTGGGGTGGGAGACTGCTGGGAAATCTGGACAAATAGTAACCCACCACGCCATACCCTGTAACCCTCACTTCTGCTCTTCTGATGGTGGTGGCACTGGCTTTAGAGCTTGGCACCCGGCCAGCAGCCTTCCTCTCTGGCTACCCAGCTCTGAAGGCAGCGGGGCAGAAGTAAGGCTGGCAATCCCATGATCCCCTACAATAGCCTTGCGACCTCCCACCCCCACCTCCAGCCTGACTGCTTTTGAGTCAGGACCCCCCCCCCCCAGTTACACCACCATGAAATTTCAGATGTAAACATCTGAAAACTTGAAACTGACTAATTTTAAAAACCCTGGCTGTGAAATTGACCAAAATGGATTTTGAATTTGGTAGGGTCCTACTCTCATGTTTTCCATAGAAAGACCACTTTTTATGACTTTTATAAAACAGAATACTAAGTTGCTTTTTTTCCTTATAGTAATTTTCAAACTGCAACATCACTGTTGAGTCTTCAGTTTGCAAAGTCTCCCACCTTCTTTTTTTAAGGAGGTTTTCTCTGCTTCTTTTGCCTACAAAAATTAAGCACCATGCTTCCGGGCCCACATGCATTCCTCCTTCACACACACAGCTCTCCTCAGTGCCTCCTGGTTCTATAGTAACACAACAGAACATACCTATTTTTGTGGGGTTGCATTCAGTCCAGGGACTGCTAGAAGACGGGAGACTTCTGAAGGGCCTGAAAGCATAGCAATTTATCCCTTTGCACTGAAAATTATAGGAAATATCTGAAGCAATGTCAAGGGGCAAAATAAATTGTGCAGGAGAACAACATGGAAAACAGACAAGGAAAGGAAATAGGAGAGAAAAAACAACAAGGGCTTGGGAAGCAAAGATTAGAGATAAATATGGACAAGTTAAAAGGAAACAGTGTATCGGAGGAACGTAAACAGAAAATAAAAACAGGAATAGTCATCAAAACGAGGGAAAGGAAACAAAGAAATGTGGAGAAAATCCATCCCTCCAGAAGCAGCATTTTTAGCCAGCCACAGAGAGGAAATGCTGCCTTTCACCAAGCCAGTTCATGCATCAGCAAGTGGCAGAAGCAACAAGGGGGAGACCAAATTCCCACACCTAAGAGAGGAACCTCACCGGTTCAGATATTTGTAATAGGACACACAATCTTTCATTTCCATTCAAAGTCTCTGATTCAACTCTGGCCCAGCTCAGTAGTTACTGAATGTCATTACTATCCTATAGATAACTGGCTTTATCTTAAATGGGATGTTGGTCTCAGTCTAATTATTAGTGTAGTAAGGATGGTCTTGAGGTTCAAGCACTGGACAGGAGAAATCTGGATTCCATTCCTAGTTCTGCCACTGACTCCCTGAGTGTCCTTAGCAAGTCACAATCCTTCCTTATCCCACTCCCATTGACTTCAAAGGATCAGACTCTCTGTGGCTTGGTTCCCGAAAAGTAAAATTGGAACAGTAACACTCCTTTTCTTTCACTTTTTGTCTAGCTTGTCTATTTGATTATAATTTTCTGGACAGGGATGGTCTCTTATGTGTTCGTACAAGACCCAGCCCAACAGGGCTTTGATATCAGCTGGATTCTCTATAACATCTTCTATAAGGAGGACAGTCTCCGCATTAAAACATTTCACTTATAACTCTGCCTAAAGGATGAGACCATGTTAAATTTTACCCACCACAGAAATCCTCAGAGTAGTCCCATCAGCCTTATCTGGTGGTCAGCAGACATGTGGTCTAAGGATGCTCCTCCTTAAGAGCAGCCCTTTTACAAACATCCAATCCTAACCCCTCCAAGCAGACAGGCTGAGTGACAAGTGCATATTGTGCCAAACATTCCCAATCACAAACAAACCCATCTGAGAAGCTGGGCTTTTTAGCTACATCGCAATCCTTGGTGTGCAGGGGCTAACAGACTGAAAATATATATCAAATACATGTCTTTCTAATCTTAATAGAGCAGGAACAAGTATTGGCCACATCCTTCTTACAGAGCTTATTTGTGTGTCATTTCTAAAAAAAATTTCCAACCACTCCAATTACCAGTATTTGTGAATCTATGATATGGCACCTCTCCCACACAATTTTTATCAAATCATAATCTTTTATCTTACAAAATCAATCATGTCACTATAGATTGAACATTGAAAAGGTTCAGATTTCTAAGTACAACTTCGATATTCCATGGCAAATGTATTTAAGCAACAGAAAATGCATGCACAATCCAAATGTTTTTTCCAAGGATATATATTGCTGCTGTATGTATATTTCTTGTATTGCATAAGTACGTTATTTTATATAGTGCCATCTGCTAAAGTTGCTCGATCCCATGCTTTACAGTTCACAGAATCCTGCTGGGTTTTGTGGGACTATCTGAAGAACTCTGTAGGTTTCCAATGGAACTACACAGATGCTTTGCTGAGCGCTTCCGAGAACTAGGGACACAAATTTCCCCATGCTCACAACACTTTTCATCTGACAGTACTATATTTTTCTGGTGTAAAAATTGCACTTTATAAACATTGCCTTAAATGTTCTTCTGTTGAAACTTATAAAAAATCAGCTAAATATTTTTATACCTACACAAATAGTCACAAAAACTACATGCTACTGAGGCATTACAACTCCACAGAGGGAGTTATCCCTTTACTACACTTGTCTATTTTGTAATAATGGGAGTTTCACATAGTCTTAGTGAAGAAACTGTACCTCTTCATCCAAAGTATCTTTAATGTCCTAGCATTAAACAAAACTAATATGTAAACTCCATAGATCCTACAATTTAGCAATGGGCTCAATGCAAAATTTGGATCCAGGTTTTTGAATGCCTCTACTTACATTTATCAATTAAGGCATCCTATATGTTTGTCAAGATTCTCCAACAGACATTTTGGATATCAAAATATTTAGACATATGTTATCATTACTTACACAACATTAATGTGATTCTTGGTCAATACTTTTCAGTGAAAACTGCCAACGGACACTATAGCAAGATATTTAACATAGAGAAACAAAAACATTTGCTAAGGAAGATGTAGCTTCCTGAAAATAGGAATGAATCAATTTTTGCAGGTGATCTACAATTTCTTTTTTAAATGGGACTCTACACCTCTTTTTGCTTCCTTATAATGAGGGCCAGAACCACGTTTTTTTTAACAACTATCTATGGCCTCAATCCTATGAAGACTCACTCACATGCTTAACTTTATGTTAACTTTTACAGCTCTAATCTACATTAGATTGCATTAGACTAGAGAGAGCAGGTGACACACAGGTCTCCAGTGCCACAGCCTATCAGTGTTAATGCTACAAAAGAGAGAATAGAATAGAATAGAAAAAGTATTTGGGGCAAAATGTTAAATAATATAAATTATACCTCTAACCCTTCTGCCCGTCAGAGTTGGCAGCAACAAGGGCCGGGTTCAGTATCTAGGGGTTCCATTACAATAACACAATGCAAAACTGGCTTGAGCCCCCACCCAATGACCTGGGACAAATATACACCACCCCCGCTGGGCGTCTCAAAGAGGCAATACTTCCCCTCTCGCAAGCACAGAGTCTGAGTGTAGCAAAAACCTTTTTATAACAGAGAGAAACAATGTGGTATTATGTTGGGGAACCACCACCAACAGGATTCATAACACAACCCATGAGCCAAAACCCACCCCAAGCAAATTGGGCCGTGTCCTTTCCCTTTGGTTCTTGAGTCCAGCAACCCAAAAGTCACCCAAAGTTCCAAAAGTCCAATAACCCAAAAGTCTCTGTCCCTGGTCAGTGCAGCCCCAGAGTTTGAAAGTTTATCTGAAGAGTTTTACCTCCCTACCTGGGTGGAAATGCGGAGGTTAAGGGGCACCTTGTGTGTTCTGAAGCCAACTGCCCAACCTCTCCAGGGGGCTCCGCTCCGCTCCACCATCCACCCCACGAATTGCTCTGCTCTGCCAGCTGCTCCGCTCCACCAGCCGTCCCACAAACTTCTCCACAGTATATCTTCAGCCCTCCCCCCCCACTACTTAACATAACATTCAGTGATTTCAGCTCTTAGTAATTTTAGCTCTTTAGTGATTTCACCTTGTAATAGGGGAGCCTCAGTGCTGGTACGCCATTGGCCCAAAGTGAATTCAGCTCAGTAGCCTGTAACTAGACTTGTAGTGGAATCAAAACTAGCTCTAATATTCCATCATGGAGAGAAAAGAAGGTGCCATTGGTATGTAAGGCCCTCATTAGGGAGCCCATACCACTAGGTATTAATACCTGTCCCCAACCTCTCTCAATTCACTGGGTTTTGGAACCCATGACCCTTGCCTAGCGAGTGCTGCTTAGTTGATGGTGAGTCCCTCCATCATAACAAAAGGCCAAGTACAGTTCCACTGTCCTTGATTCACATAATCAGGATAATAACAGTTTATTCTTCCTGCCCCAATAACAGAGAAACTGGAGCTCCTACAGCAGCCAAAGTGACCATCTAGGCGGGGTGGGTATGCCTATGCAGATGAGATCAGCCCCTGAAGTTCTTTTTCCATAACCCACCATGACTCGCCACCAGATGTCAGGGTAGAGCTCATCCTGACTCTGCTTACATACCCAACAAATAATACACATTTACATCCTTTACGGGGGAGCAAAAACTCGCATTGATCCTGGAGGGATTCTCTCATATTTTTAGTTAATCTGCTCAAAAAAAATTCAATATCTCAATTGTACTAAAATCTATTATGAGCTTCGGACACTCATGGATTGCTTAGTAGTCTTCCTGGCTCCTTCCATTTTAAAGGAAAAGTGTATCCATTATACTCAGATGAGCAGTCTGACATTTTTATAAAGAAGTGACTCTTAAGCTTGAATAAATTCAGATATGCATCTACATACTGGCATAGTCAAATTGCAAGGATGAGCAATATAAGCGAACGATTTATATAATTGTTTAGAGCCTACAATAAAGTTACAATTTATTTTCTCATTCTGCAGTGGTCTTACAGCTTTTGTACCATGCTGCATGTAGGTCAATGAAGTTCAGGAGATGTTACACAAGTCTTTATGGACTGCAGCATGCCAACAGTCCTGTGCTTTTCCCCCAAGCTCTTTCCTCATTGTATTGAAGGGGTGTGATATGACAACCAACTGTAGGTATGCAACAGATCTTTCAGCTTTAAAAGCTAACCACCACTGAAATCAGATCATACAAGAGAAAATAGGAGGTAAGAAGTCAGATCAGCCAATGTAAGTCTTTCCCTCAGACAGAACTGAACATAGTCTAAGATGTGCACAATTTTTAGGGTTTTCTCTTATTGTGCATATGCAAATATCTGAAAAGAGCAAGTTTTGCCCTAATTTACTAACACCTTTTCATATGTAATTCAGTTACTGAAATAAAACACACTTTAGAGATTCAAGTTTTCTGGATAAACATATTTTGGGCTGGATCTTCTGAGATGCTGAACACAACAGAGTTTAATAGGATTTATCGGTGCTTACCACCACTCAGAGTCCAGCCCTTTCTCAAATGAAAAATAAAGAGCTCAAGTTCCATAGGGCAGAATTAATAGCATTACCATAAATCTAAACAAAAACATTTACTTCACAGCAGAAGGAATTTGATTATTTTTTTTTAGCAGTTGCTAGTTGTAATAGTAAAGAAAACATGCATTGAAAATAAAACAAGACAGATTGTGATAAATATCCACAAGAGGCAAATATGAAGAACCACTGCCAAGGGTATTATGTTTCTATGAATTGTACAGTACAGAGGAGACCAAAACAGCAGCGTGGAAGGAAAATGTAGCAACACGTCATTCTTTGTTTCCCTCTCTATAGACACCATCAGCTCCTCTGCAAAGTTTTAGCATGGCCCGTCTACTGTGTGAGAAAAGGGGAACAGCCAGGCTGCAGCAGGGAAGAGTCATGGAACAACTGATTTGGTTGAACACTGTTCTTTACTATATGGCTCCAAATGACATAATAGGCTTAGCTAGTGCCTTCTGGAGCAGTATTCCATTTTCTTTTGTGCTCTGTCTCTGCTCTGATACACACCCTGAAGGCACAGTCCAGGAGTCAATGACAGCATTCTTAAACTCTTGAATCTCTGAAATACTTATGTTCATTAGGACTATAATCTACATGAATCTCCCAAAAGAAAAACATTACAGTTTTCATTTGCATCATTAACCACCTTATTTTTACTCCATGCTAGGGACTGATTTACTCATTTTCTGTATTTATAGTGCATCTGTCACTATGGTATCTAGCCACTAGGATAGCTGTAATTCATATAAAAAGGTTAATATATATTGGGGCAAAGCACAGTTTCCCTACAATACTTTTCAAACAGTTGTACTAGTTTTTAAAATGTGTTCCGTAACGAACTTTTTAAAAAATTATGATTTCCTCCTAAAATTGTTGAGTACTTTATTTGCATATAAAAAATTGTTTGATTTACACAGAATCTGGTGGAACATGGATAAGACAGTTTTGTTGTGCTACCAATGTTCTGAATATACCTATTCAAACTAAAATGTCTCCATCTATAACCCTAATAACTACTCATTGTACAGTAACTAAACCCCTGAAATGTGATTTTATAAAATGAAGCCATTAAATAAAACTCAGACACTTTCTTTTTGCAATCCTTCAATTTAAAACACAGAACATTTTAAAATGAAATCTGATATGCAAATTAAACTCTTAAAAATAAGTAATAATAGAAGGTGTTCAGAGCACTGCACAAGCAACTGGAAACCTCATGAAACAGATAATATAAAACCAAATAAAATATTCAAAAGCCAAACATGGTAAATACATAAGGGAAATTATATAAACCTGTAGATGCAACATCAGCTATCTGCAATACAGCCACTGCCAGGGCAGAAGCAATTTTTTTTTAAGTGAGTAAAGTTAAAAATAATAAAGCAGCTAAATAGCACTTGCATTAGTAGTTTTGTACCATAACTAAATGTGCCCACTTTTAATAAAGTGAGATAAATTAACTTCTCTCCCACAGTTTCCTTTATTTATTAATGCAATTACCATGGGGGAAGGGGGACTGAAGCCCCGCTAAGCTCACGCTTGTCTACACCAATCCTCTGAAACCTTTATACTGTATTCCTTGTGCACCCAAACTCTTAATAACTTCAGCCACAGTGCCAGTCTAGACACAAACAAGGGTCAGAGCCCCTAACGTGCAGCTGTCCCGCAAACCCTGATTGCAATCTGCAGGCTGTTTTATAGCCCTTCCTCCTCCCCACCCAAACAGGGATAAGGGGATCCATTCTAGAGTGACAGGTGCTGCCCACCACACTTTTGACGCACACACCTCTCCAGAAGGAGAGCCAGCAGACAGAGACTTTGGTAGCTTATGGCAACCAAGGAACCAATGACAGAGAGCAATAGCTGGCGCTGCCATGGCAATCACAGCTCTTCTCCATGGCAGCTGCAGCAGGGAGGGCAGCTAATACTGACTGCCAGGCTTCTATATGGCCCATAATGTGTCTATACTGTGTCAGAGTGGGAGAGTAGGCAAGAGGAAAGGAAGTATTTGAGGCATCATATACAAAAGGTTACTTTGTTCTTCCACAAAGAAGTTACCCACCAATGCCTACAATACAAACCAAACCAGCTGGGGATTCAGTCTACAGATACTCAGCCAGGTGCCTAATCTGTCTGAGCAACACCCTCCAAACTCCTTTCCTTTCCCCAGTGACTGTCCCTTTTATTCAATAGAGTCACCTCATCCAGCAAGAAACTACAAATAGACATAAGTCCCAAGTGCAGCACCGAACTCGTGGTGCAATTCATTCCACAAAGTAGAACAGGAATGATCCTTGGAAATGGTTTTGGATTAACATCAAAATACCCCCAAAAGCTTATCCGCTGCTTTTGCTGCTGCTAAACGGCCTTAGTGCCTCTGAACACTGCACGTGTGTAACGGTTACAAAGCTTTTCAGCTACAAAGTAAAAGTAGGTTTCACAACTGCAAAGAATATACTACAGCAGCCAGAGCAGTTCATTGATCACAGGCAATAGGCCTAAACATGCTCCTATAGAAGTCAGAGGTAAAGCTACCATTAACTTTAGTGGGAGCAGGATTGGGCCCCAAATTTGGACTCTTGCTCAGGTGGCCCATCGCAGCTCACTTTCACAACAGTGATATCCTAGAGCCCATTTGTATCTGAGAGGACTTTGGGGGGCAGGGAGAAAAAAAAGGCAATAACTTGGTGATGGTGCCCCCACTTTTACCTGGGAGACAAAAGCAGGAAAGTATCCAGGCTTCCTACAGAAAACCGGAGGTGCCCCACATTTCTCTGGCGTGTTTAAAAAAAAAAAAAGTAGAGATCCCGCCGACTTCAGGGTCCACTCATGAAAACCAGGATAGCAAAGGCCAGGTGCCTGTTGGACTCCCCCAACAGACCAAAAACGGGCTCCCTGGCCTCCCGAGAAACAACACTGCTCAGGACCACCACCCGCTCAGAGGGGCGCGCTCAGCCCCGAAACTGGAGCAAAACCAAAACAACTAGGGGATGAGCCGCTCTCCCCGCCCAGCAAGGGGAGCCCCCCCTCCCGAAAAACTTTGCAGGCGCTGAGGGCGAGCCGCCCACCCCACACTCCGTCGTGCCCGGGCTGCCCTTGCTCCCTGCCGGGCCCCAGAACCAGGCTGGGGGGAGGGAGGCGCCTTCCCTACCTGTACGGGATCCAGTCCGCCTGGTGCTTTGAAGTCATCGCGCCCCGGGGGAGGCGGCTGTCTCGGGGGCAGCACGAGCGCTCGGAGCCTGAGGAGAGGGCGCCGCGGCTGGTCCCCTGGTCAGAGTCCCCCGCGACCCGGGCAGCATCCTCCGTCCGGACCGGGCAGCGGCAGCAGGCGGCGGGGGTTATCCCAGCCGCAATCCCAGCACCAGCATCCCCCCGGGGCGGGCTCCTGGCGCCGGGGCGGGCAGCATAGAGCCAGCAACCGGCGGCTCTGCCCCGCTCTTCTCTCGCCTGTCCCCGGCTGGAACAGGAGCGGGAGCCCTCGCCGCCTCAGCCCGGAGTGGGGGAGGGGGGCAGCGCCGCGGAGCGAGCCCGCCTGCCCCCGCTGTAACCCCGCCCGCTCCCCTCTGCCCGCCGCCGCAGCCCCGGACTCAGCGCCGCCGCCGCCTCCGCTGCACGGAGGAGGAGGAGCCGCCGCGCGCTGGGTCAGTGCACGAGCAGCCCAGCTCGGCCGCCGCCGCCGCCGACCAATCCCCGCGGCCCGAGCCCGCGGCCCGCGATGATACACGCCTAGCCCCGCGCCCGTCACCGCGGGCCGCTGCTGTAGGCATGGGCGAGCTGCCGCCCGCAGCGGCAGAGGCTGCTGCACAGGGGCAAGCGGGGCAGGGAGCCGCGGCCCTGAGCCCAGCTGGGCGGCTGAGGCCGGGGGACGATGGAGGAAAGTTGGGGAGCAGAGGGAATGGAGGTACCGCGGCGGGGGGCTCGAAAGAGCTTAGCCGGGGAGACTGACAGAGCGGAGGGTGTTTTCGGAGAGGGGTGCCATGTACCCCCCACGGGATTTACGGCCAGAGGTTTGCGTGCAGGGACTGAAGCTGGCCGACAGGTGCCGTCTAATCTTGCTCTGGTAGCTGCCGCATTAGCAGTAGCCACGGCTTTGATGTTGCCAGGCTTTACCTCTTGCTCTCTCCGGCGGCCTTTGGGGGCCTGCAAAAACCCATAGCCATGGCTTCCCTGAAGTTGGGGAAAAAGAGAAAGCCCAAGGAGAATCGCACCTTTTTAAACGCATCTAGCCCTTTTCTTTGCAGAGATCTCACCGAAAAGGTAGCCAGTGCAAACCAGTCGCTAGGACTCAAAGCTTGTCACTGATTTTTCCTACGGATCACAACTCCTTTCACAGCCACTTCTTTGTGAGCCTGGGAATCTAGGTGCCCCTTGACTCTTGAGAAGCCCCATGCCAAGTTACACAGGTAAGGGAGTGCTGTGACACAGAGACCCATTGATGCAGCTGGCAAAGGGTTCACTGTTCTAGGTCAGCCTGACAAGCTCACTACAGCTAACACATTGCTTTTCTAGGATGTATCTATAAAGAATATCATGCAAGGTATCTAATAAAAGCCTATGTCATACAGATTCTCCTAATCCTTGCAAAATGTATTTATTGCTACCATGTAAAGCGTGATGTACGTGTACTGGAAGTATGTTCCTAAAAAGTCTGTGTTAAGGCAGATGTCAATTACTCATTGTAAGCCAAATCTGCATAAGCAGTAAACAGGGGGTAGGAAAATACCAAACACTGATCCTGGATGGGGACAAAGACAATGAACTCTGGAGGCAGAAGTAGAAGGCAAAAAAGAACATCCCTTCACTGAGGAAACCCCTTGAATGGTGTGAGATATTCATGACTCTTTGATCCTGATGTTGACCAAAAACCAGCATCTCTATCAAAGACTGAATCCTTGGGAGAAAATCTACTTTATTAAACATTGATAAGTGTAGACCTAGGATAGCATTTTATATATGTAACCTGTTCTGTTTCCATTTATTACACAATAATAGCAATGTAGACAGGGTGTCATAGGCTAGTAACTAGAGTATGGATCCAGGCTCATTGTGGGCTTGATTGTGGTTGTTAGGCCTTGCTGAAGCCTGTGCCTCCACGTCTGCACTGCCATTGTTACCTGTGCTAGCTGCAATCACACCTTCACTTGCACTGGAGATATATCCTGTGGGTGCTAATGGAACACAAGCAACAGTATTACTGATAATTCATTTCAGGTGAATGGTGGGAGCAGGTGATCTTTAGGTTCCATATGCGCTAACATCTTGCTGTAAAAGAAGTGGAACCCTAGGCTGACACAGACTCCTTTTGCAGTCTATATCAAGTCCCCCAGAGCAAGATTTCCAAACTTTACACATGTTAAGTCCAGAGATGCAAAGGACCCATGACTCTAGTTTACTTCAAGAGAAGTTGCAGGTGCTCAGCCCCACTTAAAAATAAAATCAAGCCTCTTATAGTTGGATGCCTAAATATGGATTTAGGTGCCTAACTTTGTACACACAAGTGTGAAAATTTGGCTTTCACCTCTCTGTGCCTCAGTTTCCACATCTGATGCCACCACCTTCTTTCCAGAGGAGTAACAACAATAGTTAGTTTGTAAGGTATTATACAAGCCTTAAATCTCAACAGAATGCCAACAATTCTCCAGTGGCTGGGGATGTAGCAGCCATCCCAGAACCCCAGTTTATTTGGGCAATTGTCCTTTGGAAAGCTCTTCTAAATACAGGCAAGTATGTACTGATCCCAGCACAAAAAGCTGGCTCTACTTCTTTGGCAGTAAGAGACTGGGAGCATACACATCTTAAATTAATTATTAGAAGAATTATGCATTGATTGTGGTGTGGAAGCCCTGACAATCAGCTAGGCTCTGTCTAAACACATAATAAGACTAATAAGAATTCACAATCAGAGGAGAGAGGAATCTAATGAAAGATGGAGGAGAGGGACAAAAATAGTCAGTCGATTTATTTTCTTTAAATATCATTTACCTAGAACTATTAATTTCATATTTTCTTGTAGGCATCAAGGTAGCAGTGTATCTGGAGGTGGACTTGGAAGATGGAAAAGAATCCTTATGGATCATTCAGGGAGGAGGTTCCCTGCAGACAGACATTGTAGAAGAAAGCACAAAGATAAGAGCAACAAGGAGTCAAGGCTGGCAGCATTGGTCAGGAGGAAAGGATAAAATGATAAAGAGACAAGAGGAGCAGAGTTATGAAGAGCCAGCTTGTTAATGACCGTTCCCCCAACCCCCAAAAAAGTCTTCAAGCAGTCTCTGTGCATCATCTGCATGCTGATCATAAATCCTTTGCAGTTGGGAGGCATGGTCACCATCTCAGAAAAGATGCTGTAAAATTAGAGGTGGTTCATTCAGAGAAAGGCAATAAGAATCATTAAGGGCCTGGAAAAGCTCTCATATGAAGAGAGAATGAAAAGATTGGGATTGTTTATCTTAAAAAAGATGATGAATAAGAGGGGACATGATCAAAAGTGTGTGTGTATATATGTATATTTTAAAAAAAGAAAACAGAAGCTTCTACCATCTCTATACCAGTTTATATAATATTACAAGGTAGAAGCTTCTGTTCTGTTCTATTCCGTTCTCTTTTTTTAGAAATACAAGAACAAGGAGACAGTCAATGAAATTAAAAGATGGCAAATGGAAAACTGATAAAGTAATACTTTTTCACACAAGACATAACTGGACTGTGGAACTTAGTGCCATGGAATGTTGTTGAGGCCGAGAATTTAGCAAATTCAGAATGGCAGTGGATGTTTATACAGATAACAATAGCGAGGATTATCATAATGAATTGTGACAGATTTTTGAAGGAATATTAAATCTGATGATTCAGGGCTTTAATTAATCTCTATTAGAGATCAGGACCTAATGGGGGGACAAATTATCCCACATCTGTCTACTGCAGGGTTTTTACACCTTCCTCCGAAGCTCCTGGTGCTGAACACTGTTGGAGATGGAACACTCTCAGGTCCAATCCTGTATGGCAGTTCCTATGAGTAACAAACCACACTTTCATCACCACTAGAAAAATCTTAATTTAATTGAAAAGAATAGGCTGAAGAAATATCTGTGGGCTTGTGTGGTAGTAAATGGTTTGGTTGGTTTTTTTAACTGTGCCCATTGCAGAACATAGCAAAAAACACCACGGATCAAGAAGTTCTTGAGTTCTTCAGAGAATGTTCTCAGGATTTGTGATATCAATAGAACATGTACTGTCAAAAAGCCCCAAGTACAAATGTCTGCTAGATGAATTCATACGCAGACATCAAAAAGGTCCTGCTGAATATTTGAGCTGTTTGAATTGGTGAAAGCGTTTACCGTAGTGTAATAGCCTGAGAGAGCGTTTATGTTTAAAAATAAAAAGTGTAAAAGGTAATCAGATTTTCAAGGTGAAAAACAGGGACATTTGCCTTGGGAGAGGGGGAGTTGTAGGGTATGGTTTCAGTGCGGGTCAGAAAGATGTGCATAAAGTAAAGAGAAGGGAAGGAAAATAATTCTCATTCCTTTCTCCTGCATTTTCTGTGCTTTAGGGTTTTTTTTTTCCTTTTACCTTTTTTTTCCTCTGCTCCCCTCTCCTCCTCTTTCTTCCCTAGCTGTCACCCACTTAGCTTCTCCTCCCACTCTTTGTGCCACACTTTTCTGTCTTTCGTAAAAAGAAAAAAGAAAAGGAGTACTTGTGGCACCTTAGAGACTAACCAGTTTATTTGAACATGAGCTTTCGTGAGCTACAGCTCACTTCATCGGATGCATTTGGTTTCCAACCTTTCTGTTCTTTCCCACCCTCAATATCCTACCACAGTCTGTTACTCACCTCTGAGACAGGTGAGGTGAGCAGAAGTGTGGATCCCAGTCTTCAGTCTGGGTCAATAGTTGTCTGCATAGGAGGCAGCGCAGCTGAGCTATCTGTGCACTTAGAGTTGTGTCTAGACTCAGACTTCACAAGGATCTGACTGAGGGTGAAAAGGGCAGTCCTCACTCGGAAGCTCATGGAGGGTCAAGGTGGTACCTTTATTGTACAAGAGACCTCAGGATGGCCCTGGAAGTGCATAAGCGCTCATTTAACCTGCTGCCAATTTTTAGCAGCTCAGCCTGGACTTGGATCTTTGAAGTGGTCCGTTTCCTGACAGTTACTATACAAAACAGGACAAAGCACTTGTACATAACTTGTATGTAATAAGGCAGGAATATCTGTAAGCCAACATGATAGCTGGCTGCTAAAGCTAACTGTAAAGAGAACTGCATCCATCAAAAGCTATTTAGTTTTCGTGCTTAATTAGTTTTAGTCACCAAGCTGATAGGCAAGACTTACTTCCATTAGATGAAGAAGAGAATTTTTAAAAGATTAAGTGATGTATATACACAACACTGTATTATCATAATGCTGTTGGAAGCCAATGTTGTAGTTAAGATTGCAAACTCATGTGCATTGCAAAACTCGTTCACTGATAACTGTCTCTTTACATATAGATTTGTTACTTGAGCAATTATTCCGAGTTTGTCCTCCATGTGAGGTAGCTGTCCTGCAAATACATTTAGTGATTGAGATGATGAATAATACAACACAGCTTTATCTAACAGTTGAAAACATCTGAATTCGATGCAAAAACCCTTCTGGCAATCAAAGTAAGGAGCATCCAACACTGAAGCATGAAACCTCAGTCTGCTGTCTTAATCCTTGAAACAGATATGAAATATCCGTACCAATTTGGAAATCAGTGTGCAGGATATAATTGGGGTTTTTTTGGAGATTTATTATTCCATTCAAACTCTTGTTTATTCTTCTTCCCTCTTACTAGAGCCACCTGCTTCTTTCTTGTTTCTAGGCTGACAGAATGGCATTGTTTAGAGACAGTCTGCTAAGAACATAGAGATCCTCAAATCAGCATATCTTTGAGCATTTTCAGTACTTATTAACTGTCCTAAGAAGTAGGGGGCAGTTCCTGCATTGAATTAAAATTTCAGTCTGATTTGTCCCAAAGATAGCCTCCAGTTTCTTAATTTGATTGATGATCGTGAAAAACAAAAGCAAAGAGATTTCCTTACTTTAGGACCCAATCCTACTTCCATTAAGTTCTGTGGCACATTACCTAATTGATTCAAAGGCAGCAAGACCCTAATCTAGTCTTTCCTTTTATGCTCTTTTTAAAAAGGACAGGAACTGATAGTTTGTCTTTGTTGGCTTCATCAGAACATACCATGAAAAACATTTTTACGCATTATTAAAATCATAGTGTAGCAGAAATAAAACAGACTCAGCATGAGCATTTAAACATTTTTGTGTATATGCAACTCTTTTCTTTAATAAAGCTGAGTGAAGATAGAATTAGAGCCCAGTGGTATTAGAACAGCTTTGTGTGCTTTCCCGTTTAAAATCCTAAATGCAGAGAAATAGGGTCAATTTGCACTGGTATAAATGCAATTAAAGTTGTGTAAGATTTTCCATTGTGAAATCCCTGATAACCAAGTTTTCAGATGAAGTAGAGCTATGCCAAATATTCACAGACACACCCTAAACTAAGTAAAACTCACCTGATTTCAGGGTTACAAACTCAGAGCAATTTCCTCACAAGGCTCACAAACTTTTTGAAGTAAGCTGGAACTGGTTTTGAATGCACTTGAGACTGTTTCTTTTTTATAATGAACTCATGCAAAGTATATGTGATTTCATATGACAAGGTGAAATTTAGTGGATCAATGACAAAGAAGATTTTCAGATAGATCCTGCAAAAATCAAAGCACTGACTGGTAATTTCACCAAAAAACTTCAGTCTGGACCAAAGACTGGATGGAAAGACTTCCACTGACTGCGGTGGGCTTTGGATGAGTCCTCAAAACATTTAGGCCAAATTTCCTCTTTCTGCTCAAAGACAGGTGGAAGGAGAAAGTCCAAGTTTACATCTTTCTGCCTCTTTTGCTAGTAATATGAAAATCCAGCATTTGTGACATCTCATTTTTCTATTATGATACAAGAAGTGTGTAGTGAATGTGAATAACTTGGAGATGAAACTCTGGGAAGGGACATAAATCTGTAAAAGATTTATTGCACTTTTTACTTGGCTGAGCTTTTCTGGACAGATGCAGAGGGTCACTTTTCTTTGCCTTTATTTCATCTATCATCATTCCAATGAGTACATTTCTATTTCTTTATTGTGATGCTGGAAAGCTCAGATATCCATCAGTAATATGCTGGAATAGTATCTTTATTCTGTAGCGTTAGAACATGATTTTCTAGCCAGTTGGAAAGAGTCATTTTCATTGTAACTGCTTCAGTTCTAATTGCTTAGCTTCACTGAGGTCCTGTCTATCTAATACAAGTGTTTTGGAATATAAAATCAAGTCGATGTGATTTGAATGAACCTGAACGCTTATATAAACTATATAAATAAGTATTGCCAAAATTAATTTTTTGAGGGATTCAGCTAATGCCACCAGCACTATACACCCAATCTTGTACTCCACTGAGTCATAGTAGCCCATAGATTTACCACTATTGATCAGTGTTTTTTAATTGTCACTTGATGCTTGTTATTTAATTTTAGTTCAGTATAATGGTGAACTATGTAACAAAACTTAACTCTTGCCACAAGATATTTTGATGGACATAATCACATGTTAATCTGATTTGCCATAGGAAATAATGTCCGACAATAGTAAGCCCATCACAACCTCTTACAAAGAATAAGACTGATCTGCACAGCCCATAACAAAGCTATTGAGGTCCCAAATAGTGAACTAGCAGGATCATCGGATGGATTTGCCTTCAACCTTCATTTAATTAATTGTTTGATTAATGGTTCACATAGGTGAATTCTCCACGAATACAGTACTTTAAAACAAAATTGAACCAATCATATACTGTTCTTCCTAAAGTTTTGCATAGCATTTTAAAAAGGTTTCTTCTGGCCATTGAACCTTCTAAATTAACCAAGTTTTACATTATTGTATGCAAGGCTGTAGTAGCCATGTTGGTCCCAGGATATTAGAGGGACAAGGTGGGTTTTTACATTGACAGTTTTGACTTCTTGCACCCCTCAACTTGTCCTGGTGCTTACTTACTGAATTTTCTTCAAGTGACTGTTGTGTGCCCAACATCTATGTGTTTGCTTGCAATTGGCCATCCTGCTTGAGACACAGTTATACATTTGTTTTAAAAATCAAATACAGGTATTCAAAACAAAATTGTACCTTCCAAAAATAAATTTTAAAAAATAGACAAGCTCTTGAAACCCGAAGAGAATTCTGTACAGTTTTATTTCTTCCAAAGAGGTTTCAAATCCACAGATTTTTCTGCTTTTAAAAGCTGTTAGGTTCACATAAAAATGAACCTCAAAATAGAAGTGCTCCCTGCAGAACTAATAGGTGGAACTGAAAATGTGTTGCTATAAATGTTAGCTTGGAACATCAATATAATGACCTAATTTTATGCCCTTTATATTTCTTCTCCCAGTGAACATGATTAGCGAAAGAGGTCTGCTTCCTTAGAAACAAATAAACTGAAGATGTTGCAAGTAGTACTTATCCTGGAACCCTTCAACATATAGTTGCAATTCTGTTAAAAATGAGATTGAGTTCCATGTATAAGAAAAAAAATTACATCAGTTCAGCTGTGCTCACACTGGAGACACAAGTAACTAGAAAATCAGGGGAGTGGATTTAGAATGAGTTGAGCTTTTTATAACCAGGGATATATAGTACATTAACGCTCAATCTTCAGTGTCTTTAGATGACAGTTAAGATTGAGAAATAGCTCGTCATTTTTGCTATTCCTTTTCTTTGCTATTTTGATTGGAAATGTCTGAATTAAGAAACTGCATAGTGAAAGAGCACTTAAATTATTGCTTTGATACTCTCCTCACAATACAGAGCCTTCTACACAGCCCTCATCACCGTGCTATCTGAGTGCCTTACAACCACGAATGTATTTTATCCTCACATCACCTCTGTGATGTAGGAAAGTACCATCTCCATTTTACAGATGAGGAAGTGAGACACAGCGTAGATGAAGTGATTTGTCCATAGTCACATAGGAAGTCTGTGGTTAAACTGGGAATTAAACCCTGGTCTCCTGAGTCCCAGTCCAGTGCCCTATCCACTAAACTCATAGACCATCCTTTCTGCCATCTTGACTAACCTTTTGCTTAAACCCCAAGGAAAATGTACATCATTCTATTGCTAATCTCACTAGTAGGTTGGTTAATCACTTATGCATACTATTAAATGGAATACCAAATCTGCTCATTTACAATATGTAATATGTACACCTGTAAATTATGCTTTAAAAATTATTGAACTAATACATATCTGCCTATTGTGGGTGCAAAAGCATGGGGAGTTCAGCATGGCAAACACTGCCTTAGCCTTTTACCTTTGCCAGTAAAAGAGGTCCAACAGAGCATATTGCTTAGTCTGTATTTCTCCAAGTTGTAGCCTAATGTAA
Source organism: Natator depressus (assembly GCF_965152275.1). NCBI lineage: Eukaryota > Metazoa > Chordata > Testudines > Cheloniidae > Natator > Natator depressus. The sequence continues at coordinate 32,887,434 of NC_134239.1, read as the reverse complement.
TTGATTATTTCAGATATAGAGACAGAATAAATTAAACTTTAACAGCAAGCTGATTATGTGTTGTTGCAAAAGTTATTAGTTCTATTGGTTTCATTTTACTGGTAAAAATTACATAGTTCTGTAGAGTCACTGTCTCAATATGACTAAGGTTTTGGCTTTGTAGACAAGGCAAGAGAGTTAACACAAATGCTGTCAGTGCCAGGCACTAGAATTTTCGGTCCAGTCTGTTAAAAGTCCTTTTTTTTTTAAAAAAAAAATTGTTATAAGATGGTTTGACCCATGGTTTACCAGGTTATAACTAGAGCCGGTCGGGAATTTTTCGACAAAATGTTAATTAGAAAATGCTGATCTGTCCAAACAGAAACATTTTGCAGGAATGTATGAAGTTTTGACTAAGCTTTCATCAGGAAAGATTTCTCAGGTCCAGGACAGGGTTTCTGCTCACGGACAGAGAGAGAGAGAGACCCGCCGCAGAATAGTCAGTAGCCTGGTGCTTAGGACACGCACCTGGGATGTGGTAGAGACAGGTTCAAGTCCCTGTTCTAAATCAGGAACAATAGGGATTTAATCCTTGGACTCCCACATCCCAGGTGAGTGCTCAAACCACCAGGCTATTGGCTCTTCTGCAGTGGGTGTCTCTCTCTGGTTTTGTCCTGATGCAGAATAAGAAAATATTTGAAATCTTAAAGATTCACAGTGGTTGGGAATGTTTTTTTCATCCACTTCTAATTACAACTGATTTGGCCACAACAGAGTTAACAGTGACTGATTCAGACCACCCCAGCTTCCAAAGGAGGGTTCCGGGGAAGCTGGAAAATTCCACAAGGTTGGCTTTGTGGAGTTTCCTTTGGATAGTCCTCTTCAAGGGGAGGGGTTCTGGGAGGCATGGATTTAAGAAGTGTCCCATACCTGTAGATCACTGGGGTACCCTAAGTCCACAGCATAAGGCGCTTTTCACGTGGCTGGCTACCCACTCCCAAGAACATGTGTCCAGTACTCCACCCCAGCTATTGGCTGGATTTTTCTGCAGCTGCTCAGAGACCTTGGAGGAGAACCAGAGGGAGTTATCACAATTCTAATGGAAAACATTAAGCTTGTTGTTCTCTATCACAGAAGACTAGTAAGGGGCTTTTTTTTTCTTTGCAGTTCACTTCAGTCTTCATTCATTCAAAAACTAAATCACAGGTACGAGTTGGGTTTTTTGACTATCAGACTGTAAAAGGTTGACTCCCTCTAGCACTGCACTGGGATAGTGAGGTCAGTACTGATTCAAAGTGGAGTGTGTTCCCAGGCCATTGCCTTCTGCACAGCAATCCTTATCACTGCACACAGGCACTTAGATCAAAACTAACAGAGAGGTGAGAGCATCCCTACCGAATTGCCAAAAATTCAGCTATTAATATGGTAATAAGCAAGTTTTCCAATCAAGTTTTTCAATGTTTCAACTAGACTTTCTGTAAGAAAAAAAAAATCAAAGCAGTCTTGTTTACTCTTCTATAAAAAGTTAGCTAGAATATTGTTGGCAAAATATCTTTCTTGGCACACACATAGGAAGCTAAGCTTTTAAAATTTCCCCTTTAGACATAAAATTGCAAGTACTTAAACAACAATTAATTACTAAGCCAAGCATGTATTCAGACCCAAACAGCACTGGAAAAGCCACAACGGATGCATTAAAATGAGATTTCCACTTTCAAAAGTTGAGTTTTTCAAACAGAAGATTTTCACTTTTTGCATGACAGGAGATAAGGTAAAGCAACATCTCTCATGCAGCTTTAGGATAGAAAAAGATAACAATGAAGAAAAAGAAATAAAATGTTCTGAGTTTCTATATATTATATACTGTACATTTAATAAAATAATTATGCAGATAAAAGGAGTGCTCCGAATCTGTGCCTGTATCAATTTTCACGCAGAAAGCTGTCTTAAGTGAATCTTATCTCCTCTTTTGGCAACTCCTCCTCTTCAGGCCTCATCAAGCTTCTCCTAGAGTACTGCAGGGTTTTCTCTGGGAGTCCTTCTCTTTCCTGGTCTGATTCAGCACCTCTTCTTTGACTCTCAGACATTTCCAAAACTCCTTCTCAGCTACAAGCCCCCCTCTTTCTAGGCCAAATCCTTCTCACCCTACTCACAAGAGTAACCACAGTTTGGTTGTGAGTAAGGCAAGCAGAATTTGCCCCACTCCACTGTCTTCTCTAGAGTTGTACAGCCAGTTATGTACTAAGTACATGTTAATGTTATAAGTACATGTCTGACACTTACTGTTCAAACTACAAAGCTGTACATGTAGGCTTCTTGCATTGTCTCCAACTCTTGTGCAGGGTCAGCTACTATTTGACCATTTAGCAACAAGCTGTGATTAGCTGAGCTTCAGACACGGGGAAACCTCCACATTCACTCAAAATGAATTGTTGCTGCAAAATCAAAACCAGATGTATTTAACACATCCTTGTCCCAATGGACCTGCATATAAGATTTATGCTTCTGGAGTGACAGTGTAAAGTCAGATTCTGATAATATTTGCACAACTGAGGTATAACCAATGTCTCTGTACACATTAGAAAAGTTCCTTATAAAACTGCTATTTTCATACAATGATCTCAAAGTGCTTCATGTTGAATTACACATATTATGCTAATGCCACTGAAAAATATTCATGCTTCAACTCTGGGGTAGCACTCCAACCTTCCCCAGGGATGGCATAGATGAGCTCTGGAAGCAGCCATCTGCAGTCCTCTTTGGCTGATAAGATAAACCAGGAAGAATCTTGAGATTGGGGAGAAAAGTTGCGGTGGGGAGGAAAATGGGACAGGAGAAAAGGAATCTTGCTTTGGGTTGTGAGCAGGGGTTAGAGGAAAAAATATCAGATTTAGTGACATTTACTAAAAGCCTGCTGAAGTTAATGGAAAGACTGCTGGTGATTTCAATGGGCTTGGGATCAGGCCTGTTCCCAAGAAGTATTGATGTGTTTAGACCATATATACAGTGAGCATAATAATAAGACAAAAAGTGAATTTAAGCATTCACAGTGGAAATCTGCCACGCGCCAGTACTTTGTTGCTGTACCTGGAAATGGCCTAGTCTGCTGCATCTCACCAATTCCTCATTCTGTTTTACAAAACCACTGAGAATCGTTTGTTTTTTTCAAATCCTGCCTCCTCTACAGGAACTGCTGACCAGTACCCCATTCCAGTGCTTTACTTATCAGCCCTTGTCTGTACTCTCCTTATAACAATAAAAAGGTGGAGACAAACTTTTCCATTGTTTTAACTGCTGTGCTCTGTAAGATACAGTTGTGGTTTGAGCAACCTGTTACCAAATGTCAGCGGCACTGCTATGGGTACCCGCATGGCCCGACAGTATGCCAACATTTTTATGGCTGACTTAGAACGCTTCCTCAGCTCTCGTCCCCTAAAGCCCTACTCTACTTGCAATGCATTGATGACATCATCATCATCTGGACCCACGGGAAGGAGGTCCTTGAGGAATTCCACCATGATTTCAACAATTTCCACCCCACCATCAACCTCAGCCTAGACCAGTCCACATAAGAGATCCACTTCCTGGACACTACAGTGCAAATAAGCGATGGTCACATAAACACCACCCTATATCGGAAACCTACTGATCGCTATACTTACCTACATGCCTCCAGCTTTCATCCAGACTACATCAAACGATCCATTGTCTATAGCCAAGCACTAAGATACAACCGCTTTTGCTCCAATCCCTCAGACAGAGACAAACACCTACAGGATCTCTATCAAGCATTCTTAAAACTACAATACCCACCTGCTGAATTGAAGAAACAGATTGACAGAGCCAGAAGGGTACCCAGAAGTCACCTACTACAGGACAGGCCCACCAAAGAAAGTAACAGAATGCCACTAGCCGTCACCTTCAGCCTCCAACTAAAACCTCTCCAGTGCATCTTCAAGGATCTACAACCTATCCTGAAGGACGACCCATCACTCTCTCAGATCTTGGGAGACAGGCCAGTCCTTGCTTACAGACAGCCCCACAACCTGAAGCAAATACTCACCAGCAACTACACACAACACAACAAAAACACTAACCCAGGAACCTATCCCTGCAACAACCCCATTGCCAACTCTGTTCACATATCTATTCAAGGGACACCATCATAGGACCTAACCGCATCAACCACACCATCAGGAGCTCGTTCACTTGCACATCTACCAATGTGATATATATGCCATCATATGCCAGCAATGCCCCTCTGCCACGTACATTGGCCAAACTGGACGGTGTCTACACAAAAGAATAAATGGACCCAAATAAGACATCAAGAATTATAATATTCAAAAACCAGACGGAGAACACTTCAGTCTCCCTGGACACTCGATAACAGACTTTAAAGTGGCAATTCTTCGACAAAAAAACTCCAACAAGAAACTGCAGAACTGGAATTACAGTTTGCAAACTGGACACCATCAAATTAGGCCTGAATAAAGACTGGGAGCAGATGGGTCACTACAAAAACTAATTTCCCCATACTAATTCCCCCCCACTGTTACTCACACCTTCTTGTCAACTGTTTGAAATGGGCCACTCTGATTACACTGGCCTCATAACCACTACAAAAGTGATTTTTCCTCCCTTGGTATTCTACTGTTGAGAATAGCCCACTTCCAGTTTAATTGAATTGTCTCATTAGCACTGACGCGCCCCCCACCCCCACTTGGTAAGGCATCTCCCATCTTTTCATGTACTGTGTATATATACCTGCCTACTGTATTTTCCAGTCCATGCATCTGATGAAGTGGGTTTTAGTCCACAAAAGCTTATGCCCAAATAAATTTGTTAGTCTCTAAGGTGCCACAAGGACTCCTCATTGTTTTAATCTAAAGTCAATTAAAGGAACTACCCATAAAACCATTTATATCAGCAAGCTGAAAAAAATGCCACAATAAAGATAAAAAAGCATTGAAAATAAAGTATATTTCAAGGGGACAATGGGCTATGCAAGCCACTGATTTGTTTTATTATAATTAGTAGGAAGTCATCAACGAAGTACCCAAAGATAAATCATACGTGAAATAATATCAGAAAATGAAGATATGTGTTTCTGTGTTTGCCAGCTTCTCACTCCCTAATGGCACTGAATTTTGTTGGATCTCATATTACACGACACACCTACTATAAGGCAAATTAATGAAAACTGTAAGAAAACAAATACTGCATATTTTTCTGAAATGGAAAATTTGCTTTCCAGTCAGTCTGTGTTTACAGAAAAAGAAATGTAGTGCTAAGTTATCATTTCACTGAGAGCTAGCTCCCGAAAGCACTCCAACCTCTGGGAGTTCTGTTCTTGGAGAGCTTGTAGTATTGAGCCACGGATTTTAACTATTAAATGTTAGGTGAATAATTTGATTTTTTTTTCATTTTTAAATGAACCAGTTTGTATACAGCATCCTGTCATTTAGTCATATCTAAATGTATTACATTTTGGGATCAGTGAACTCAAGGCAATCTGTGGCTCAGGTATAAACTACACTATGGAAGTAAACCCTAGGGAGAAACAAACATTTCTAAAACAAGTCCTGAGAACAAGTCAAAAGATTAATGCACATTTAGCCTGCAGTTAACCTAACATGAAAGTATCCGAGAAAGGAAAATGTGATCATGCTAGAAAGTCTCATGTCCCATTTATTCAAACTAGGAGAACATGGCACACATACCAAATTTTCTTGTTAAGATTTAATTAAAAAAAATCAGATTCAGGAAATATGCTAATTCTGTCTGCTTTAAGGAATTTGCTGATGAATTCTCAAACTTTCTGAAGGGCCAGCATATGACATCTCTTTTTACTCAGTGTTTGATAATGATCCCTGTGATTGAACCATTAATTAGGAAAAAAGGTTCCCTTCCATGAAAAAAATATATTTTCAAAAACATTCTGTTCTAGATGCCAGATTGACATCCTTAGTGAGTGAAGTTCACTGTCCACAGAAGAAATAAATCAGCAGCCATGCAGAAATCTCTATAATCACCTTTCCACTGTGCAGTCCATCACAGCCCTATTTGACCACCCTTTGGAGGGAAAGTTTAGTCTTCTCTTTATGCTCAATAGTTTGTTGCCTCTACACTGCAAGTGTCAAAGTTGAAAAGTATGCCAATAGTAATGACAGCTTCTGTGATACGGATACATGTTCACTTAATGATCACTAGTTTCCAGTTCATGAGAACAGGAGCCGAAGTTCACTCCTAATTAGCAATCTGGTTTCAGCTGCAGCTTTGCAGTTGGGATGGACATGGCAGTTTCCCCATCCTATGCTGTTCTTCTCTCTCCCTACCTCCTTCCCACTATTCCTACACTGAATTCCAAGCAGACACAAAGGGAGATGACTCTGTATCCTATTGCCAAGCCCATGGATAGAGCTTGTTGAAAATCTTCAAGTTTTAACATTCTGCAATGAAAGCTAGAGATTTTTTCCCCCTGCTGAAAAGGTTCCCAAAATGTTTTGTCACATTTTCTGACCCTATCGTCATCCAGCCCCCTCATTTTTAAAAATAAAATATTTCTTAAAAAAATAAGATTTCAAACACGGGGGGGGGGGGGAACCCCTAGGAACCAAAATCATTGGAAATATCTAAGCACAATGCCGAATAAGGAGGCAGACAGGGAGACAGCATGGGCTAGTGTGTAGACCACTGTTCTGGAACTCAGGAGAGATGAATTCTACTATTGTCACTGGCCTGCTGGGTGCTGGTCGGCAAGTCGCCACACTGGCTTTGTGCCTCTGTTTCCACTCCCAATATTTGTCTGTTTTGTGTATTTAGATTGTAAGTTCAAATGGGCTTTGCATCAGGCCTTGAGAAGGGAGAATGGGAAAACAACTTACTCTGTTATTTAGCTAGAGTACGTCTAAACGACAAGCTAGGGGCATGAGTCTCAGCTCGCTTAGACGCAATCGCGCCAGCTCTCATCTGAGCTAATGCAATAAAACCAGTAACGTAGCTGTGGCTGCACAAGCAGCGGTGGCAGGGGTTGGCTGCCCTGGGTACACGTCCGCTTGGACCCTGGTGGCCACTGCTACCAGGGCCCATGCCACCACCGCTACACTACTATTTTTAGCATAACAACTTAAAGGAGAGTTGGAGCAAGCATGCGTAGGCAAGCTGGGAATCACACCCCTCGCTCGCAGCATAGATGTAGCCTAAGGAGGCAGAAATAAGCTGATGGTTGCAAGGATATCCTCAAAAGGATGGTTGTGCCTCAGCCAATTTACCAGTAAATCTGCAGTTATTCAGTTATCCTGGATGTGACAAGTTCTTTGTGAAAAATGTCAGAGCCAGCCTCTGCTTTAAGAAGCCTAGCTGGATTCAATTAATACCTGCTGAGCATTTTGAGCTGAAGACAAGTTAGTGCATAAATTGTATTTGAGTAACAGGCATCCATCCTGCCTTTGTTTATGGTGACATACATGCTGTACATTCCTCTGGGGAAGACTGGCTACATGCATTAGCCAGAGCAGTGCTTATAAATTATAGAATATACTTCAAATAATAAAGACAATGTGAGGATGGAGAATTTAATTTTTACATTAGTTGAAAATCTATTTTACTGCTAACCAATACAGCTTGTAGAAAGAGTAACACACACTCACACCCCCATTATGCCATATAAAAGGCTTTTAGAAGCAATATTGTTCCCCAGTCTCTGAGGTCTGGCTTCTTTCAAAGAAAGGTCAGTGGCCTACCTTTGTAATGGATGAAAGATATTCTGAGTGGTACGAAACATGGTCAGGGGGCAAATAATTTCCTTTAAAGAAGCCCATGAGAAGGGAGGAAAACTCAGCCAGGCCTAACCCCATGGGTCCTAGGGCACCCAAAGAAAGGGACCTACCAGAACTGCAGTGGCATGAGCTATTTTGCGTGGATGTTGTCTCTCTCTCTGTTTCAGATAACTGCCCCCCTATGGCAACATGCCTGTCATTCTCTGAGTCCTCCTGCACATCTACAAAGTAACAGCTGGAGATGGGGGGTTGGGGAAAGAGAAGGAAAGGAAGGCAATTAAAACATCCAACAGTAATTCCCCTGGGAAATCTAGCTTTCAGGGATGGCGCCATAGTGTTTGGTCCTGCTCCTTCACCCCTTCCCATTCCACATCTAAAACCCACTGTGCCCCTTCTGCAAAAGGGGCTTGCACAGTGTGCCTGGGTGAGAGAGCGCAATAGAGGCTTAACTCCTCCTTGCTTGCTGCACATGAGGAGGTGATGTTCCATGCCAAGGCTGTTTTATTTATTGATTCATTTAAGAGGGGGAGGCTGACAGATTATGAAGCGTAGAGATGAATGGAGAGGCCAAAGCCTTTTCAATCTCAAGTCAAAAAAGGAGTAGAACTACTCTATGGCCGCAAAGCATCTAATAAGAGAACAAAAGCTCAAAGCTAAAGCACTGAAAGCTAGGTCTGGTAGAACCACCCCTCTCGCTCACTAAAGCTGCTTAAAGATTTTCATGGAAAGATGGAGCCGGAGCTTATTTCCTGGATAAAGCCCATGCTTATTTTATAGAGACATTTATAAGTTAAAGATGGTTCAGCAGTATCTTAAGAAACAGCAATTGTATCAGTCTTGAAGCAATCATTTCATGGACTGAATTTTTCTAAAAATCAGCCAGGGCAACTGCTAGCTAAAGTCAAGCTTATTGTACCTGTTTAAAAAACACTCAAAATTAAGGGGGGGAGGAGGGGAAGAGAATTATAATTTAATTCCCCTCTTGTAGAATTTCAATTTATATTTAAAAGGCAAATTTTTCAAAAGTCACCTTTAACACTGCAGGTACAAAATTCTGTGTCTGAGATTTTGGGCATACAAAGATGTGGATTTGTGAGCTGCATGCTGCATTTGGATGAGCAGTTAGACAGCCCTCCTCTACTGTATGTAGCAGTCTGATCTGCTTACGTCAATGCTTTTTTGTGTGTGCATCTAATTTGTGTACCCCAAAAATTTACCCATAATTTTAAGACTTTCAGTTATTTGTATTTGCCTGATCTGGAATAGCTAGGGGACTGGTCCGTCCAGGCTACTTTAAATTATGCCCTGTTGGCTCTGGCAGCAAGGGCCATTCACCAACCAGGGATTGGCAGAGCATAACAGCAAACCAGCTACCACCCTTCTTCCCTCAGGAATTCTCTGAGAATGGCCCCTGTGCTTCTGCCTCTCTGCCAAGTTGGGCCTACACCAGGGAAAATCCCTAGCAGAGGGGCTCTGGCTGCTTTGCATTGTGGAAGTGGAGCAGATCTCAGGAGTAAGCCCTACATTCCTAATTCAGACAAAAAGCTGCAGGAAGAAATTAGATGAAAATGTAACAATAAAAGTAAAACAAAGGCAGTTCACAGGTTCCTTGCATATCATTTTGCAGACAAATAAATTAATTTAGTATCCTGCAGGTCATATTGCACAGAGTTTAACTGAGAACTGATAGTACCCCCCGATAAATACATAGTTATGGATATTCTCACATATAAGATAAGCAGTTTGGAAATAAGACCGAATTTGCTATTTATTTACTATAAACTTCACATTATGTTTTTGCTGATGGAGTTGTAATATTAGGAGCTAATACCATGACAACAAGACTTCCTCAGTATTACTGATTGCATTAGCAATGTGATGTTGTGCAATTGTTTTTCTAGGGGACCAAGCTCATTTTAGTATTTGAAAAAAAAATTTATCAACATCTTCTATATCACTTATAATGTATATTGAAAATCTGTGGGAACAGGAGTAATATTATCATATGTAATAACAAAAGCAGTGAATCAAACACATTACAAGTTCAGGGGCCTGAATCCTTTGTAAGTGTGTATGGGCATAACTTCATTGGTTTCAAGGGAACGATGCAAATTGACATCAGCTGAAGGTCTGGCCTATTCTTTCTGAGGTACAATGTAAATGATCATAGAACATGATGGGTGTGATAGCAATGGTGGGCTGCTAAAATTTAAAAAAAAAAGGGCTCCCTCAAACTCATCTGCCTCAGTCAGCATCTCATGTGATGTTTCCCGAGTGAAACTCTCCCCCTCAAAATCCATCAGTTTTATATTTTTCCTTCTGTTTCTCACAAAATCCATCAGTCCAAATCTGTCGACATCTCTGAAAAACCCATAACTTCCCCCATCTTCCTCCTCATCCAAATCCATATATGCTACCCAGGGCACCCTACCTCTCAATCCACTCTCCTCCCTCCCCCGCCCTTAATGGTGTCTCCTCCAACAGCTATTCCTGATACAACAGAACTTTCTTAAGGCCTCTGCTGGCATTAGTGATAGCGTCTCACTTTATCTGGTGGGGCAGCAGGTGGCTGGTCAGCTGGAAAACAGGACCCCTCTGGTCATGGGCTGGGAACCCTCTTCAGCTAGACATCCCTGATAGCTAGTGGTGGGTGGGTGGCTGGGGTGTGTGTAAGTTTCCTCTAGCTGATATGAGAGGCCTTGGGGGTGTGTGTATGACATTTTACCTCTAGCTGGTGAGGAGAAAGTGGAGTCCAGGCAATCCCCTTGTACCAGTTCTTTATATACTCCAAACTGTTTGTAGCCAGCCAGAAAGTAGACAAGTGGGTGCAGGACTCCCGTTCAGTGTAGCAGCAGCTTACCCCCTGCCTATCGCATCGCGGCAGACTTCGCAGTGCACCTTGGAGAGGCCCTGGAGGCAGGCACAGGAAGGGAGTTCTCCTGGTAGCAGCTGCACTTACAGGGTGGCAGCTACTTGAGTAGGCAGCAGCCAGCTCAGTTCCAGCCTCACAGAGCCTGAAAATGTTAATAAGCAGAACTACACTGAGCATATTTGAGTGAATCTGTAGCATGCTTTTTTCTTTTGCCATGCCTCATCTCAAACAGAACTGATTTCTCTCCATTATCCCGCTGCTACCCACAGAGCCAGCCTAAGGATTCTGAGGAATGCTCATGAGATAATTATTTGGGACACGCCCTGAATTTTATATAAATTTACAAGAAAAGAATGTGTGTTGGGGAGGCAAGAGAGAATCTTTAGCTGCCCCGGCAGCCTCATGCTGCAGAAGTGGCACCCAGCTGCTTGTTCCTATGAGCCTTAGCAATCAGTTGACACTGGGTTACATTTTTGCGGCTCACTACAAGGAAAAGGATTAGATGAAACTTCTCCTTCATGGGAGCCCAAGGCAATTCTGCTAATATGGAGCAAGTATTCACACACCCGCCCTGTCACCCAAGTTCAAAAATCGTGAGTCAGCCGCCACCCCACGCACAAAAAAACATTTAAAAATCATGAGAGTTTTTAAAATAATAAATTTAAGGATCTTTTTTCAGAGTAGCAGCCCTGTTAGTCTGTATCTGCAAAAAGAAAAGGAGGACTTGTGGCACCTTAGAGGCTAAATAAATGTATTAGTCTCTAAGGTGCCACAAGTCCTCCTTTTCTTTTTAAGGATCTTTTTGTTGGTCTTTAGGATTAATAGTTTCAAATTTATCAGATGTGCTCGACATTTTTCTGGAAAATGAAAGATTCAAGTCTCATAATCCCATGACTGCTGAGGGTTTAAGACAATCACCAAATATCATGAGACTCACAATAAAATCATGAGCGTGATCAACCATGGAGCTCACATGAGCACATAAATAGTCCAGCTGCCTTCACAGAGACTGTTCACAGGCCTGAAGTTAAGCATATGCAGCACGCTTAATGTGGTATCAAGGCTTTAGTTACTATGACATAATATATGTTATTTCACAGTAACTATGTAGTGGTAACATGGCACCTGCATTGGAAACAACAGCCGTTACATGATATTGGGTCATTTCCTGGTTACTAATTTACTTGCACCACCAATATAATTTGTCTTGAATAATTTTTTTTCATAGCCAGTGAAAATGGATCAGGCCACAAAATACACTTATAGCAACATTCTCCAGTACTTCAAATATTTCTCCTGGGATGAACCACAAGAATTAAGTGGTCCCTGCTTAACTAAGTTATACATCATACTGATGAATAAGAGTGTTTTAAATTAGCAGCATCTCCCACACTAATGGTTCTGTATAAAAGAAAAAAATGAAATTAAAACATTTTTTCCCAACCACTTGGTGTGAATAGCGTTTGGTATTTCTGAGCTGAAATGCCTTGATTCAACAGCACTGAAATAGAAGACAATTAACAGACCCCAAACAAATGAGGAAACCAGAGCAAGAAGTCAGATCCTGGCCCAGAATAAGGTTGCTTTGGTATAAGAAAATGTTGAGTGATGGAGCACTGACCTAGCCAGCACTATATCACCCCCATCCTGGACTTAATATAGTGGGTGTGTTGCAGGAAACTGGGATTAGGGGGAATGGCCAGAGTGCTGCTGTGCTAGCTGAGTTTTGGGAGCCATTGCACCCAGATGCAATTTACAGTAGTCCTGAGGCTGCTGTAAGTTACGCAGGGGTGGGGGAGTGAATCAGTTCAGGAAGTTTCCTGCTTCTATAGGTGTGGGTATTATTTGGCTGGCTTTGGGTCTTTGTGACAGTAGGTGATCAGATCCTAAACCAGTTGCCTGCACGCTCATGTAAATTTGAAGATCTACACATCCTTCACATGAGAAAAGTTACTCTTATGAGATCATGATATCAAATTACTTACCAGTTAAAATACTAAGAATTAACTATTTTTATAGCACCAATCCTGTAAAGTCCTCTGCACTCAGAACTCCCACACATGTCAATGACACCTCATGCTCTGACTTGTATGAGCCCAAACATTTGCAGCTGGAGCAGATTTAGTGTTTTCATTTGGTTTGTCTTGAAAGTTTGCATGAGAAATATTAAAAGAACTAATAATAGTAATTACTGTAATGAATGTAACAGCTGGTACCAGCAGCTGAACATATGCTTAGCTTTTATGTTCTTTATATCAGGAGTTAGGTGTTTCAGAAATATGGTAATGGTCGTCGCTCACTGTTCCATTCTTAGAATTTTAACACCAGAGAATCGATTGTTTGCTGTAACAACTTTGGAATCTGCATTAAATAAATGGAGCCTGTCAAACAGAGATCTGTGCAAGATGTTCAAAGTCAACTTAATAACTGGCAGCATCTTAGTCTATTCTATTCTTTTTAGGGTCTTATACTGCCCACATCACCGTAGTGCCAGAGCACCTTCACTACTGCCTTGAGCGATATGACGAACATCTGTCACATGTGGTTCCTTCTCATAGCCTCACCTCAGGGGTAGAATTGTGTGCACAGGGAAGTGTTCCTCCCTCTTGAATCTCCAAAATCATGGGTTAATCACCTGTGGGAGTGAAGGCCAGGCTCAAGATCACTCCAAAGCAGCATAATGGTTCCAGCTGCATATGGCTGCTGATGGCCTATTACCCCCTCCCCATCTTATTTGTGTGCTGTTCCCTGTCCCCTAGTCTCTATTTGTTTTGTGGTTGTGGTCTGGAGTTTTTTTGAATTGAAGCAGAACCATGCCCTCTTGGGTTTGTACAGCACCTAGCACATTGTGGGTGTTGCCAGAACCAAATAATGAAATAAGCAATAACAGCGCCACTTACCTTGAGACAATTAACAAATAAAATGAGCACATGAGCTCCAAAGGTGTTCCCTTTTCCATGCCCAGTCTCTGAACAGACCCCATGAGACTGAGTGTGAAGTAGGAATAGCGGGAAGGAGGTAGGGAGAGAGAAGAACAGTATAGGATGGGGAAACTGCCATGTCCCATCCCAACTGCAAAGCTGCAGCTGAAACCAGATTGCTAATTAGGAGTGAACTTGGGCTCCTGTTCTCATGAACTGGAAACTAGTGATCATTGGAATGGTATGGTAAGGCAGCCCAGTGGTTCGAGAGAGGAAAAACTGCTAGGATTACCCCCTACAAACCAAATTTATTATTAAAACATCCTCTTCTAAACTTGGGATTTAAGCCTATTCTAACTCCTTATTGGTCAGATAAGTCTTTTAGTGCAAGCATGCTGAATAGTTTAGATATTAGGAAGACAGAGTATCTACCAACTTGTAATAATTGAGTATAGGAGTTGTACTAAATGCATTGTTCAAGATTAGAGTGTAATTTCACACACAAAATCCACTCTCTTTGTGGATATCAAAGGTAGGTATCAAGAGTGACACGGGCTTCTAGCTGCATTGACTCCTGGTATTCAGGGATCCACCAAACATGGTGTGCAAACTTACAACACCCAGGAAGATCATTTGCATCACCAATCAATTTGCTCAACATTAGAAGATAATTTTTCTTAAATCAGGGAATTTTTCCTCTTCTGTCCAAGTTTTCAGATGTCCCTTTAAACCAGGCTTTAGGCCATCATCAATTAACCATTAAGAAGAAAACAGAAACACTTTAGATTTTGTTTCTTTTTGGGATCTGTGTTCTCTAAAATCACCTTTAAACAATTTCAGAATACAGCATTCCCAGAATTTATAGCGTTCCTAGTCTAAAGCCCATATATATCACTGCATTCAGGACTCAGCATCTCTGAAGCTACAATGAGTTAACTATCCCATTCGCACATTCTCAAATATAACATGGGCTGCCTTTTGCTCTTGTCCCCCTAGGGTTATTCAGGGTATGTCTACACTTGGAGCTGGCGTTGTAATTCCCAACTGGAGGAGACATACCTGTGCTAGCTAAGGTGACCAGACCTCCAGATATTATCAGTACCAACCCGATATTAGAGGCTTTGTCTTATATAGGCAACTGTACCCCCCTCTCCCCCCCCACACACAAAAAACCCCAACAATGTCCAGATTTTTCACACTTTCTATCTGGTCACCCTGGTGCTAGCTCTCATTTAAATATAGAGTGTAGCTGGCAGCGCGGGCAGTGGAATGGGCTAGCTGCCCTGATTATGTATCTAGTGTCTCGGACAGGTACATATTGAAGTGACTAGCCCATCCTGCTGCTCATGTCACAGTAGCTACGCTATTTTTAGTGTGCTAGATCACTCAGAGCTAGTGAGGGTATGTCTCCTTGAGCTGGGAATTATGTCCCCAGCTCGAAGTGTAGAGGTCCCCGAGCCTTAGAAGGCCCTGTGGTAGGGAGCCATCACAGGACAAAATATAACTGTTTAAATCCCCACCCCCACCAAGGTACTTTATAACTACAGATAGGGAAATGTTGTCTAGATAAAATTACTATAAGATGGGTGCACAAATGGCTGAAAGATGGTACTCAAAGAGTAGTTATCAATGGTTTTCTGTCAAACTGGGAGGGATACCTAGTGGGGTCCTGCAGCTGCCAGTCTTGGGTCCAGCATTAGTTAATATTTTCATTAATGACTTGGATAAGGGAGTGAAGAGTATGCTTATAAAATTTGCAGATGACAAGTTAGGAGGGGATGCCAGCACTCTGGAGGACAGGAATAGAATTCTAAATGACCTTGACAAATTAGAGAACAAGGTGAAATTCAATAAACACAAATGCAAAGTAAAGAAAGTGAAGAAAAATCAAATGCACAGCTACACAGTGGGGAATACGCGCTAGGCAGTAGTACTGTTGAAAAGGATCTGGGGGTTCTAGCGATAAACAAATTGAATATAAGTCAACAATGTGATGCAGCTGCAAGAAAGGCTAATATAATTCTCGGATGTATTAACAGAAGTGTCTGTGCAAGACAAGGGAAGCAATTGTCCCACTCTGCTTGGCACTGGAGAAGCCTCAGCGGGAGTACTGTGTCCAATTCTGGGTGCCACACATTAGGAAAGATGTCTAGAGGAGAACACAAATGATAAAAGATTTAGAAAAGCTGACGTACGAGGAAAGGTTAAAAAAACTGGCCATGGTTAGTCTTGAGAAAAGGAGACTGAAGAGGACATCTTCAAACACATTAAGGGCTGTTATAAAGAAGATTATGATCAATTATTCTCCAAGTCCACTGACAATAGGATAAGGAGCAACAGGCTTAATCTGCAGCAAGGGAGATTTAAGTTGGATATTAGGGAAAAAATTCTAACTATAAGAATAGTTAGGCTTCCAAGGGAGGTTGTGGAATCCCTGTCATTGGAGGTTTTTAAGAACAGGTTAGACAAACACCTCTCAGCGATGGTCTAGGTTTACAAGGTCCTATCTCAGTGCAGGGGGCTGAACTTGATGATCTCTTGATGTCCCTTCTAACCCTACAGTTCTATGATTCTAATGTGACAGGCAATGTAGGTCGGTGGAAGGGAGCTGATAGTGTAGATGCATATATTAACTTGACTTCAAGCTCAAAAAAGAACTAGATAAATTCATGGAGGATAGGTCCATCAGTGGTTATTAGCCAGGGGGTGGGGTCCTTAGCCTCTGTTTGCCAGAAGCTGGGAATGGGCGACAGGGGATGGATCACTTGAAGATTACCTGTTCTGTTCATTCCCTTTGGGGCACCTGGCATTGGCCACCGTTGGAAGACAGGATACTGGGCTAGATGGACCTTTGCTCTAACCCAGTATGGCCATTCTTATGTTCTTATGACTTAAGGTGGCTTACATCGACCTAAATTTATAGTGTAGACCAGGCCTCATCAGACAACCACCCTTAACTCCAAAATGGAGAATTCACACAAAAAGAGGGGAAAAGAAAAATATGAAGATAGGACCAAGAAGTTATGGTGAAAACACCTTTTGGGGGAAAAGGTTAGACACGTGTCCAAAGGAGGTGGAGGGTAGAAAGAAATGTCCTGAGATAGGGAAGGGAATTCCACATCCTAAAAGGCCACCAGAGCAAAGATTTGATTATCCTAAAATGTAGTGAAGGGGTATCTCTAAGTTGGGTGCTCTCTGTGTACAAATATCTTTCAGCATAAGGCTCAAGAAAAAATATCTTAAATATAACCAGCACTGTTAAGGACTTTAAAAACCAACCGGGACAACTTAAAGACAAGCTGTCAGTTTAAAAAGGCAAGATGAGCACAACTGCTGAAATGAATGAGCAAACAACTATCTTCTGAACATAGTAGAAGCAGTGGAGAAGCACTGGCAACAGCTGTGCTAAGAGAGAATTCAATGTTGATAAATGCAAAGTAATGCACATTGAAAACATAATCCCAACTATACATATAAAATGATGAAGTCTAAATTAGCTGTTACCACTCAAAAAAGAGATCTGGGAATCATTGTGGATAGTTCTCTGCAGACATCTGCTCGATGTGCAGTGGCAGCCAAAAAAGCTAACAGAATGTTGGGATACATTTGGAAAGGGATAGATCATAAGACAGCAAATATCATAATGCCACTAAATAAATCCATGGTATGCCTACACCTTGAATAATGTGTGCAGTTCTAGTCACCCCATCTTCAAAAAGATGAATTAGAATTAGAAAAGGTACAGAGACGGACAACAAAAATGATTAAGGGTATGGAACAACTTTCAAATGATGAGAGATTAAAATGACTGGCACTGCTCACCTTGGAAAAGAGATGACTAAGGGGGCATACAATAGATGTCTATAAAACCATCATGAATGGTGTGGAGAAACAGTGTTATTTACCCCTTCACATAACACAAGAACCAGGGGTCCCTCAATGAAATTAATAGGGAGCAGGTTTAAAACAAACAAAAGGAAGTATTTCTTTACACAGTGCACAGTTAACCTGTGGAACTTGTTGCCAGGGATGTTGTGAAGGCCAAAAGTATAACTGGATTAAAAAATGAACTAGATAAGCTCATGGAGAATAGGTCCATCAGTGACTACTGGCCAAGATGGTCAGGGATGCAACCCATGCTCTGGGTTTCCCTAAGCTTCTGACTGCCAGATGCTGGAACTGGACTACAGGGTATGGATCACTCGGTAATTGCTCCGTTGCCTTCTGAAGCATCTGGGGCTGGCTATTGTCAGAACGCAGAATACTGGGCTAGATGGACCATTAGTCTGATACAGTATGGCCATTCTTATGTATTACAATAAATAGGTCCTGTGGTCAAGCACTGCAGTTGCAGGTGTCATAGACACGGCTTGTCTTGTCTAGTTTGCAAATCTGTAAAAACCTCATACCAAATGTCCTGACATGTCTGTCAGTGTAAAAGACCTGGTGAGTGAGACAACTGGGCAGATCTTCAACGGGTGTAAATTCTTACCTCAACATTGATAACAGAGCTGTGGCAATTTACGCAAGCTGAGGATCTGTCCCCAAGTTCCTTGGCCTGGCTCGCTTATTTCAAACAGGTCCCCATCCATGAAAAGGGAAACAAAGGAAGCAAAAGCATCCATTTGGTGACTTCTACCCAATGCCATAACAGTTGCATCTTCCTAGGGTTGAGGATGAAGCACCTCTGAGAGAATCCAACTGGTAATATCCAAGCATTCATCGCGAGGGCAGTTGAATTTGCAGGTTCCATAGACCAAAAAATATCATACACAGTTGCATATCAGCAGTGTACTCATACTGCTCCATCCCATGTTTAGAGCTAATCTCTACTAACATAGCAGCAGTTCTGAAATTCATATCAGACATGAGGTGCATTTCTCCCCACCCAGAGTACCAAGCCTGAAGCATCAGGAGAGAGGGTGGTCTGTCTGATTATGTTTCAGTAGTGTGACAAAGTCCGATCTGATAGCTGTAAGAGCGTGGTGGAAGACAGATATATCAGCCCCAGAATGGTGAAGGCCCTTTACTCTATGAACTGAAAAGAGGTTACCTCAGGCTAACGAGAGACACCCAAGTCCAATTAAGGGCTGCCAGTGACCTTTAAAAAGCCGCTCTTCTGGTAAGGGAGAGAGGGTGGAGGGATGAGAAACAAACTGCAGTAAGGTTAGTGGCAGCAGGGAGAAAACACTTCTCTTGGGTGGAAGGTTGCTCTCTTCCCTATAAGGGAAACAATCCAGTTAACCCAAAACCAGCATAATAATGCAACACCCCAGAGAGGGGCAGGTCCCGGCAAAGCATTTACTTTTTGTGTTATGAGTTTATTTCTTTTGTTTGGCTTAAGAGTACAACTTGGGCCTACCCTGGGACCCCCTTTGTAAAATATTGAAAAATAAACCAGAGTGAGGCATTGAAAACCTTTAGAGTGGGACTGATTTACTCCGGGCCCCTGGCACCAGAGGGAGAAACGCTGAGGCCCACGAGGCAAAGGAGGTGTCTTCTCACAAGGGCACAAGATAAAAAGGAAGAGGTGGGAGGGAAGAAGAGCAGAAAGAGTAATGGAGAAATAGGAGAGGTGAAGAAATCAGAAAAAAGGCAGTTGATTGGATACTAAGTCAATGGCAACATAGCAGTTCAGACAATGCTTTCTAGTACATCAGTTATTAGGGCTCTGGAATTACTTATTAATCTAAAACAAAGACAAGTCATTCTTTAATAATTCCTGGAATGTTTTGACTACACAGTGGTACCTCGATATACTAGTATGGTATAGGACTAGATGGTAAATCTGTGCAGCCATAAGGTATATTCTGAGGGGCCTCATCTTCCTAACGAGAAAAAAACCCAGCAAAATGTTTGCTGTGTACTAAATTATACTGGATAAACTAATTTCATTGCAACTCATTGGGAATCAAAGAATGATAGGAAGTAATAATACAATGCCCTTTATGTGGGATTATATAAAGGAACCAGCTAGAAGACTTATGTATATTACTTGAAGAGTATAATAGAAGTATTCAGGAGCAGGCTTGTATTTGTTGTATACATAATTGCTTTATTGAATTTGTTATGCAAGAGCCTTTCCTCTAGACTTGATGCTGAAAAAGACAAGATCTAGTCAGAACATGTTACTCTTTATTCATCCCGTTACATGCACTACTATTCCCCTTGTATGTCTGTGTTCCTACTGTAGGTACTGCATGTTCTTTAACATTGACATAAAGCATTTGGAAAATCTTTGGCTGAACTTATAAGAGAGACCTCATAAGCCAGCGCAAAGAGCACCTGACTGAGGATCAGAAGACCTGGAGTCTAGTCCTAGCTCAGCAACTGGTCTAATGAGTGACCCTGGTCAAATCACTTCACCTCTCTTGTATGATCCTTCTTCCATCTTGTCTATTTAGATTTCAATTTATTTGAGGCAGGACTGCCTCTTCCTCTGTCTGTGTAGTGCCTAGCACAATGGGGTCCCAGTTTCAGTTGGGGCTTTACGCTGAGTGCCCATGCAAGATTAGGGAAGATAGAATCCATTCCTCTCCCATAGGCTGCTACTGCAATCCAAGGGGTCCAGTGACAGCCAGACCTGCTGTGCCCCTCTTCTACAAAGCAGGGTATTTAACCAGGCTACCACCAGCCAAATCCCTGCCTTGCCTGTAACCAGCCCCAAAATGGAGATAGTGCTCCGTGGTGTACACATAAGGTGCAAAGGGCCCCGTGCAGCCTCTCAGCACTTTGTCATTTCTTGTGCAGCAGAACCATGCTATTTCTGCTTCTGTCGGGGTCTTTACCTAGGTATGCTTGGGTCCTAATAATGCTTTCGGAAGTATTTTCTTTGATGGAGCACGGTTTTCTACAGGCCGGGGAAGGAAGAATTACTACAAGTAATAAAAATACATAACATGAGGATTTCCAGCTACAGGGTAGGACTTTCTTAAAGAGGGCACTGTAGTGGGGCAGTTACACCCCTCCCCCCCTCGCTTCTAGAAAAAAGGCTCTGCTGATTGGGGAAGCAGCCGCAGCTGGGGCCACGCCCCCATCAGGCCACAGCTGGCCCTGTTATAAGGGCTAAGGGAGAAACTGGGTTAGTCTCTCTCCAGCTTTGGAGGGAGAAGGACCTAGCTGCCTGGGAGAAAAGGATACCTGAAGTGGAGCAGGGCTGGGGAGCTCCAGCCTAGCAACTCCCCGGGCTGCAAGCCTTGTTACAAGCCCAAAACAGGTACTGGGGTTGCAGAGGTAGCTGGCTCAACCTCCTTGCCAATGATGAGTGGCCATGACAGACTTTAGTTTGCCCCAGAGAGTGGGGCTAGATGATGACTGGCAGTAGCCACTGAGGCAAGGTGGGTTTAGAGGGTTGGGGTCTTCCCTGGGAGGGGAGACCCAGAGTGAGGGGGTACTGCTGGGGCAGAACCCTGAGGTAAAGGGGTATGGGAGGGACACAGGGCCAGCGGCAGGCAAAACACTGGCCTGCAGAGGGTGCTCCGTATGCTGGAAAAGAGCTAATTCCCAAGATGACCAGCAGGAGGTGCCGCATCAATGAGCCTTTGCTTCACTACAGGCACAACCAAATGGTTTCATGTGTCTAAGTATCTCACTTTTTGTCTTTAACCCATTGTAGTCTGAAGAGTGAGCATGTGATAAGAGGAAACTTAAGAGGGATGCAAAGGGAGAGCATCATTATTATTATTATTAACTTCACTGCTATGTGCTGAATGTCTCAATTGACAACTTAAGAGGCATTCGCCACATTTACTGAAACTCTGTGCTCAGTTCCATGCCCTCGTGACACCCCATACCAAGGACGTTAGTTACAACACCTTGCTGGAGCTGGCCCTTGAGGGGTTGTGCATGTCCCTATGTAAGGAATATGTATTACACAGTATTTACAAAGTCTGGGTTTTATGACATGCTAGCTCTGGAGATTTGCAAATGTAAATGCAATGTGGTTTTCAAAAGTGATTTTTCTGATTAGATCTGTGCTTTGTGAGGATAGCTACTGAGAGACAAACACACACGTAAGCAGGTAGGTTCCAGTAAGCTAAAAGTCTGAGGAGACTCCAAAGCATGTATTAGTCTTTCAAAAGGGAGTTGTAAAATTGGGTTAAAATCCAGTTTAAAGAGATGAGTTTCATAATACTTGTAATTAGAGTGCTGCAAAATGTTTTCAAGTGAATCTGAATCTCTACAAGATTCATTCTAAACTACAAAGACAGCTTTAGATCACTGAAAGCTCACCTGGGTTTGCAAACCTGGATCATTCTCTGGTATTTCATCAAGAGCAGGGGAAACCTGGCAGTTTCTCCTCCACTTTCAGTTTTTGCATTAGTTTCAATCCAAAACTCAAAGAACCTAAGATATTGCAAACCCACGCTGAGCAAAACTGAAAAACAAGGTCACACAAACCCTGCAACCTGAATCCTAATTTCTGCACAAACCTAAAAAAGGTGTCATTTTTGTTAATGAAAAGGGGGGGTGGAAGGAGTACCACTTTGTGAAGACCATTGACCACAAATAAGAATATTGTGTAGATCTGAAGATAAATAATGTCATCCAAAGCGTATGTAAGTAAATTGAAACATGCTTGTTGCTATCACATATTCACGTTAAATACTACATATCTATCTCCAATGCCCAGAATTTCCCCAGCTGCAGCTGGCGGCAGAATTTCTGGTTTGCTCAGCTCCTATTTAGGCAGTTAAATAAAGTGGACAGATTTTCAAAAGATTGCAGAATTCATTTGAAAGTTTGGCCACCACTGTCAATAGGAGCTGAGCACTTCTGAAAGTCTGGCCCCAAAGGTGAGAGCTGAGCACCAGCAGCTCCTTTGAAAGTTTAGGCCACAGTACTGAATTTGTCCAGACTTAAGTACAGCTACTTACAGTACCTGAAAAAGGATTCCCTGTTTTTATTTGGGATGGTCGCATAACAAGCCTGGTTTTCTAAAACACAGAGGGCTAAGTTGCGGCTGGTACTGCACAGCTGTGCCATGCAGATTGGGGAGGATGTGGGCAAAGAGCTTTCCTACCCTACACCTAGTGTAAGGACCAACCCATTTTTTGGCTCAACTGTACTCCTACTAAAATCCCTGGCAAAAATGAGCACTAATTTCATAAAAAGAAAAGGAGGACTTGTGGCACCTTAGAGACTAACCAATTTATTTGAGCATAAGCTTTCGTGAGCTACAACTCACTTCATTGGATGCATTCAGTGGAAAATACAGTGGGGAGACTTACATACATAGAGAGCATGAAACAATAGGTGTTACCATACACACTGTAACAAGAGTGATCACTTAAGGTGAGCTATTACCAGCGGGGGGGGGGGGGCGGAGGGGGAACCTTTTGTAGTGATAATCAAGGTGGGCCATTTCCAGCAGTTGACAAGAATGTCTGAGGAACTGGGGTGGGGGGGGGGGAAATAAACATGGGGAAATAGTTTTACATCCACTCCCAGTCTCTATTCAAGCCTAAGTTAACTGTATCCAGTTTGCAAATTAATTCCAATTCAGCAGTCTCTCGTTGGAAAGTACAATCCATCGATGATCTTCCTGAAAACACCATCCTGGCCACTATGGATGTAGAAGCCCTCTACACCAACATTCCACACAAAGATGGACTACAAGCCATCAGGAACAGTATCCCCGATAATGTCACGGCAAACCTGGTGGCTGAACTTTGTGACTTTGTCCTCACCCATAACTATTTCACATCTGGGGACAATGTATACCTTCAAATCAGCAGCACTGCTTTGGGTACCCACATGGCCCCACAGTATGCCAACATTTTTATGGCTGACTTAGAACAATGCTTCCTCAGCTCTCGTCCCCTAATGCCCCTACTTGCGCTGCATTGATGACATCTTCACCATCTGGACCCATGGAAAAGAAGCCCTTGAGGAATTCCATCATGATTTCAACAATTTCCATCTCGCCATCAACCTCAGCCTGGACCAGTACACAAGAGATCTACTTCCTGGACACTATGGCGCTAATAAGCGATGGTCACATAAACACCACCCTATACTGGAAACCTACTGACCGCTATTCCTACCTACATGCCTCCAGCTTTCATCCAGACCACACCACACCACACGATCCATTGTCTACAGCCAAGCTCTACGATACAACCGCATTTGCTCCAACCCCTCAGACAGAGACAAACACCTACAAGATCTCTATCAAGCATTCGTACAACTACAATACCCACCTGCGGAAGTGAAGAAACAGATTGATAGAGCCAGAAGAGTTCCCAGAAGTCACCTACTACAGGACAGGCCCAACAAAGAAAGTAACACAACGCCACTAGCCATCACCTTCAGCCCCCAACTAAAACCTCTTCAATGCATCATCAAGGATCTACAACCTATCCTGAAGGACAACCCATCACTCTCCCAGATCTTGGGAGACAGGCCAGTCCTTGCTTACAGACAGCCCCCCAACCTGAAGCAACCACTCACCAAGAACCACTAACCCAGGAACCTATCCTTGCAACAAAGCCCGTTGCCAACTGTGTCCACATATTCAGGGGACACCACCATAGGGCTGAATCACATCAGCCATGCTATCAGAGGCTAGTTCACCTGCACATCTACCAATGTGATATATGCCATCATGTGCCAGCAATGCCCCTTTGCCATGTACATTGGTCAAACTGGACAGTCTCTACGTAGAAGAATAAATGGACACAAATCAGACATCTAGAATTATAACCTTCAAAAACCAGTTGGAGAACACTTCAATCTCTTTGGTCACTCGATTACAGACCTAAAAGTTGCAATTCTTCAACAAAAAAAAAACTTCAGACTCCGAGACTGCTGAAATGGAATTAATTTGCAAACTGGATACAATTAACTTAGGCCTGAATAGAGACTGGGAGTGGATGGGTCATTACACAATGTAAAACTACTTCCCCATGTTTATTTCCCCCCCCCCCTCACCCACCACTGTTCCTCAGACGTTCTTGTCAACTGCTGGAAATGGCCCACCTTGATTATCACTACAAAAGGTTCCCCCCCCCCCCCCGCCAGTAATAGCTCACCTTAAGTGATCACTCTTGTTACAACGTGTACGGTAACACCTATTGTTTCATGCTCTATGTATGTAAATCTCCCCACTGTATTTTCCACTGAATGCATCCAATGAAGTGAGCTGTAGCTCACAAAAGCTTATGCTCAAATAAATAGGTTAGTCTCTAAGGTGCCACAAGTCCTCCTTTTCTTTTTGTGAATACGGACTAACATGGCTGCTACTCAAACTAATTTCATACGTGCGAATTCAGGCCTCGTGAATGCAACTGCTGCATCGGTGATTGCATCACTAGCTGACAGCAGGGTTAGTGGGGGGTATGCATCCCTCCTCCCTGCACCACACAGCAGAGCAAAGCTAGGATGCCTTGGTTGTGTGGAGGAGGAGGAAGAGCATGCTGCACCCTGAATGAGACCCCAGCCCATACACTCCAGAGACATTCTGTGCAAGACAGGTTTTTTTTCATGATTTACTTTTTCTTTCAGTCCTGTAGCTTTCAGATCTTTTCCTCCACCTCAGTTCTGTCATTCCCACAAAAATGAAAAAAACTGAGTAAAACAAAGTTTCTTATTTAAAAAAAAGTGAACTCACACTTGAACAACTTATTTTGTGTACCCCAGAAATATAGATGTATAGTATTATTTGGCTCCCTAATTAAGACACATACCAGAGTGTGAAATATGCACACACACCACACAGTCCTTCCTCCTTTGTCAATGGCAAAGCTCCTGTTAACTTCAGTATGTAAAGGATTGGGCCCCTGTCACTGTGTCATAACTGAGAATACCAAATTCAGACCAAGCTGCTGAAAAATAGGGCAGACACACCTCAAAACTGGTGGTTATTCTTCCATAAGATATACCAAGCCAGCAACAAAAGTAAATTTCTGTCTCACCACACTGGCTAACAAGAAGTCAGAAATACAGCCTCCTTAAGTATGCCAGTCCTGGATTCAACACCCAGACACTAGATAAATGATGAGTGGTTATTTAAAACCAATTTCATCAACCAAAGGTTCTTCTGATCCCAAACAACCAGCCACATACCCAGATCAATATATAACTCAGATCTTACCTAATAGTCATGCTGTTGCCAATCTTTTAGTCTCTAATATCTAAAGGTTTATTTAAAAAAAAAAAAAGGTGAAAGCTAAAATTGGTTAAAAGAATCAAATACATACAATAATTTCAAGGTTCTTGGATCAAGCTTGTAGCAGTGGTGGAATAAATTGCTGTCTTAAGTCAAGTCTCTGGTTGCTTCCAAATCATTGCAAGGTCCTCAGTCCTGTGGTTAGAATGCTCCCATCATCCAGAGGTTAGAGCAGGAAAGAGACAACATGGAGATGTTTCCAGGGCCTTTTATAGCTTCTGCCATAGGAAGGGAAACCCATTGTTTCAAACAAAGCCTTCAGTCCAGTTTGTAGAAAATACAGGTAACAAGATGGACTTTGGAGCCATATGGGCAAGTCACATGTCCATGCCTGCTTTGCTTAGTCATAGCAGAGGCCATTACCCATACACTAGTTAGAAGTTTCACAGGAAAGTCCGTTAAGTATAGATAAAAAAACAAGGAGTACTTGTGGCACCTTAGACTAAAACTTATTTGAGCATAAGCTTTTGTGGGCTAAAACCCACTTTATTGGATGCATGCAGTGGAAAATACAGTAGGAAGATATATATATATATATATATATATATACACATACATACATACACACACACAGAGAACATGAGAAAATAGGTGTTGCCATACCAACTAACGAGACCAGCTAATTAAGGTGGGCTATTATCAGGAGAAAAAAACCCTTTTGTAGTGATAATAGGATGGCCCATTTCAAACAGTTGACAAGAAGGTAGGAGTAGTAAAGTGGGGGAGGAAAAAATTACCATAGAGAAATAGTTTTTACTTTGTGTAATGACCCATCCACTCCCAGTCTTTATTCAAGCCTAATTTAATGGTGTCCAGTTTGCAAATTAATTCCAATTCTGCAGTGTCTCATTAGTCTGTTTTTGAAGTTTTTTGTTGGAGAATTGAGACTTTTAGGTCTGAAATTGAGTGACCAGGGAGGTTGAAGTGTTCTCCAACTGGTTTCTGAATGTTATAATTCTTGATGTCTAATTTGTGTCCATTTATTCTTTGGCCAAACCGGACAGTCTCTATGCAAATGTACAAAGGAGAGGTTTAAGTTTGGGGCTGAAGGTGAGGGCTAGTGGCATTCTGTTACTTTCTTTGTTGGGCCTGTCCAAGGTGACTTCTGAAGTGAAGAAACAATTGACAGACCCAGAAGAATACCCAGTCGTCACCTACTCCAGGACAGGCCCAACAAAGAAAGTAACAGAATGCCACTAGCAGTCACCTTCAGCCCCCAACTTAAACCTCTCCAGCACATCATCAAGGATCTACAACCTATCCTGAAGGATGATCCCTCACACTCTCAAATCTTGGGAGAGAGGCCAGTCCTCACTTACAGACAGCCCCCTAACCTGAAACAAATACTCACCAGCAATTACACAAAACCACTAACCCAGGAACCTATCTTTGCAACAAAGCCCATTGCCAACTCTGTCCACATATCTATTCAAGGGACACCATCATAGGACCTAATCACATCAGCCACACCAAAAGAGGCTTGTTCACCTGCACATCTACTAATGTGATATATGCCATCATGTGCCAACAATGCCCCTCTCCCTAGCCCTAGCTTTCAGAGCAAGGAGTTTCTTCTGGCAACAAAGCTCTTTCAAGCCCTATTGATTTTAGTGCCTTGGCATGCTACTCCTCTGTCCTGGAACTACGTACCTTCCTCTCTCTGTGAGGTAAAGACCATGGACAATATAAGCTGGAAAGGTTTCATAGATCTAGTCAAGTTCCTCCTACAGAACACTAAGGCTGCTGTGAGGGGATACAAATGCTGAATCCCATGTGCCCTTAACTTGCTGGGGCTGGACAGATTTTAGCCACTGTTCCTAGCCTTGGGCCTCTAGGGATACACTCCAGGTGCAGACCTTGTGTCTGACATCCCCCAGTACAATTACCTAGACTCTGAACCAGTGCTGTCTTCCAAGCTTCCCTAGCAGCTGTTGCATGTTCCCCAGACTCTCACCAAAGGTGCACGCCTTCTGGTTTACGGTTTACCTCTTCAGGGGTATGCAATAGTGAAAGACAGACTTTGCATAGTAGTTAAACACAATTTACCATTTGTTTAGCACAACAGATACACAGATCTAGGCAAAATAATAAAACACACTTATATGCCTTAGTTTCCTCACCGTTCTGGAGGATTCTTTGAGTCTAGGCAAGAGTCATCTAAGGAGTCCTGGATATTTCCTCTCCATCCAGCCCTCCTGCAGACATGGCTTCTCATCCACAGCATGGAATCAGAATCTGAATCTCTCTCTCTTTTTCAAATAGCTGCTGAGAGACACTCTTATAAATCACCAGAACTCTTTGTCAGGTGACTTCCCAAGCAGCAGCAGCCGGCAATCAAAAGCCCTTACCAGGAGATCTGTTGGGTTAGTTACCAGCCAACCTGGGATGACTGGATCTTCTGGGTAGGAGCCAGCCTATTGTTTAGGGTAGTTCCATTTCAATGAGAGATCACTGAAGTTACTGACCGTTGCCTTGGGCTGGTACTTCTTAAAATTCCAGCTCATCATGGAGGTAAGAGGACAGTGGAGAACGCAAACAAACCCCACATTCAAAATGGAGTCCGCAGTCTGTCACTGATGCACATGAACAGCCCTAATATCAAACAGAATTCATAAGCTGTATATAGACAGATTCCCTATATCATCCTAGAAGATGCCTCAAGAGCTCACTGGTTTATGCAAAATTTGTCTCAGAAGCTATGAGCTGAATGATCTCAAAAGTTAAGATTTGAAACTAATATGCCCCAAAACAAAGGGCCACTACAACTTGCCTTGAATGTCCATTGTATGAGGAATTGAACCGGATCCTCAGCAAGGCCCATCTCCCAGTGCTGGTTGCTCAAGGCAGGAGCTCCCTCCTCAAAACCTTTCCACAAAATACAACCAATGAAAAGAAAAAATACACTGCTTCCAACTCAGACCAGCTAATAGCAGTTTTCAAGTACATAAAAGGCTGTTAGAAGGAGGAGGGAGAAAAACTGCTCTCCTTAACCTCTGATAGGACAAAAAGCAGTGGGCTTAAATTGCAGCAAGAGCAGTTTAGGTTGGACATTAGGAAAAACTTCTTAACTGTCAGGGTAGTTAGCAGTGGAACAAATTGCCTATGGAGGCTGTGGAATCTCCATCACTGGAGATTTTAAAGAGCGAGTTAGACAAACACCTGTCAGGGATGGTCTAGATAATACTTAGTCCTGCCATGAGTGCAAGGGACTGGACTAGATGACCTCTTAAGGTGCCCTCCAGTCCTATGATTCTATCATGTATGATAAAAACGCATCAGACACGAATAATACAAATATCTTAGTGTGAGTTCATTGTCAGCCACTAGCTGGCCACAGAGAGAATCATGGCAGTGAAATCACTCCTTGAACTCAAATGGTAAAGGGGCTTTTAGTATCAGATTACAGTTATGCATTAGTTGATGCCAGATTTTGATTATGACAACATTGCATTAGCGCACACTTAATGGTGCTCTAGGCACAAACATTGGAAGTTTGTACGAGAAGGTGGGCATGACATTCTGCAGTTATATAGGTGTAAATCTCAGACCCACTGAAGGCAACAGAGCTACTACGTGCTTTCAGCAACAGCCAGACAGATTACTATATTCAAAAAGAAAAGGAGGACTTGTGGCACCTTAGAGACTAACCGATTTATCTGAGCATGAGCTTTCGTGAGCTACAGCTCACTTCATCGGATGCATACTGTGGAAAGTACAGAAGATGTTTTTATACACACAAAGCATGAAAAAATGGGTGTTTTCCCCTACAAAAGGTTTTCTCTCCCCCAACCCCACTCTCCTGCTGGTAGTAGTTTATCTAAAGTGATCACTCTCCTTACAATGTGTATTATGATCAAGGTGGGACATTTCCAACACAAATACCACAGTATGCATCCGATGAAGTGAGCTGTAGCTCACGAAAGCTTATGCTCAAATAAATCGGTTAGTCTCTAAGGTGCCACAAGTACTCCTTTTCTTTTTGCGAATACAGACTAACACGGCTGTTACTCTGAAACCTGTATATTCAAATATTAGCTGGGTTGCTAGAAGCAGATCTGAGAGTACCGTGGGCATCATTTTAACATTTAAAATTAACTCTTGATAAACACTAGAACTGTTTAACATATTACATTTTAAAATAACTTAACACCAAGTTACCCAGAGGTTTGGAAGTTTTCTTTCCCTAAAATGATTGTGATGGACAAAAAGCCTTTTGTAATAAGCTGATGCAAATGCAGAATCAAAAGACATTGGGGAAAAAAAAGGATTTTTTTCCTAGAAGTTACTGTGATTGTTTAACTGATGCAGGTATTTGAGTTTTCCTGTGTGTGTATTGTTAAACTGAGCCATGCTTGAAAAAAGGCATGCAGCTTAATGTATCTACCAACCTACCTATTTATAGTGCAACCATCAATATGATAATATCAAGGTGCACATTTTGTTTTCAAAGGTCATAGTCTATTATCTAGGAAATACAATTTGCCCAGAACACACTTTTTTTATTCGGATCTGCCATGCGGTACTTTCCTTAAAATGTCTAGGTTTTGCATCATGAGTTGTTTGCTCCAAAAATTTATCATGTAAGTTTATTTTCTTGAATGTCATTGTCTTGATTTTGTGCCAGTGACATTTAATATTTATACGCTTAGAAAATTTTATTAGCAAAGTTCATGTGAATGACAAACGAGCAAGAGCTTTCATATAATTCAAAGTAAAACTACTTCAAATTGTCTTGTGGCTTTTAACAGCTATAATTACTCTGATATTCAAGTTTCAGAGTAGCAGCCGTGTTAGTCTGTATTCGCAAAAAGAAAAGGAGTACTTGTGGCACCTTAGAGACTAACCGATTTATTTGAGCATAAGCTTTCGTGAGCTACAGCTCACTTCATCGGATGCATCAAACTGCTCATACAAAATCATGTTGCAATGAATCACACAAAATCTTCAGTTACTGTTTTAATGAGTCTGCTTTTACAAAGAGCAAATCCATAAGCAGTAGAGCATGTAAATTAACAGTATGCAAAGAGCTGTCCTAAATAAATATTATCCAGTAATTTGCAGTTAAGTTGACTTAATCTTGCAAAACTAAATTATCCTTCTGTGTATTCATCTTGAAAAGTGAAAGGTAGTGACAAGGTGTGGATCTTTGTTTGACAACTACAAACTATTCATCAAAACACTTATCTTTGTTTTTTGATGTATTATTCACATACTCATAAAAATAAGAGGAAAAAATTCAAAATTAATTTCTTCAAAGAATTTTGCCTTTTCTTTGTTCACGAGTTGTACTGTAGAGCTCTCAAAATTCTAAAATATATTCAGTATTTAAAATTTCTTTCAGTCACTTGAGAATTTTGAGAGGGAAATCCTAGGAGTCAGTGGGAGTTTTGCTATTGACTTCAGTAGGCACAGGGTTTCACTCTTGGTCTGGCAAATCATTTGTGAAATGTTCATTACAAATATCTGCAATTTGTGTTGAGTTAGATAAACCAGGTGGTACTGTTTCTGTTCATTGATTGGAAGTTTTATGTAACTAACCACTACAGGGAATGCAAATTCTACAGATTGCTGTATTTAATTTAGATTAATACAAAACATTAAGAAGTGCCTGTCCAAAGCTTTAGACATATGTACCGTATATTACAAATACAAAACATACTAAAAACAAATAAATAAAATGCACCAATCTCCACAAAACCAAGAAGAAAGCTACCCCAGTGTACTCACAAATCCCAGACACAGTGTAAATTCACTTTGGATAAATATTTAAGCTAAAAGTGAGGGTTTTATGAGTATTTGTGCTAGTAAATTCCAAACAAAAATAGTTCGGAGATCATTTTTCCACTAGTCACTTCTCCATAACAACAACTTACTCCTTCATTCTGTCGGATCTCAAAGCACTCTAAGGACTGCGGGTAAATCTCCTATTGACTTCAAAGGGGCAATCATTTCACTCCCTATACATAAAGAACCCACTGCATCCCTGAAATGCAGCCATCTCTTAGGTCGAGAGCAGCACTGACGTAGATATGCAATGAACAGCATGCTGCAGCACAGTGTAGGGAGGGGGCACATCATTCAAGTCCTCCTACACTCATACGTCACTGTGGAGTCCAACTTCTATGAAGAGAAGATGGGACCTCAGTTTTATCCACCACAGAAAGGTAAATGGCCAAGTTGAGCATGATAGGATCCTAACTTGTAGTTCCAGTTCCCGGAAGTCTAGTTATTTCAAAACTTGCAGTATGGCTCACTAAGGCTTTATCTACACTTGCAACTTTTCGTGTGCAACCGTGAACGTACATTCATTTGGGCTGAATTAGTGTCCTCAGATCATTACACGTGTTCAAAACAAGACAAAAATGTAACCCTTTTTTAAGAACAAACAATGCTTTCAGTTTTTCTTCTTAAAAAAAGGGGAACTTGTTTTTCAACTAAAACTTGGGCCAACTTGTTATAGGATTAATCTCTGAGGATATGTACATGTGACATGTTTGAAAAGACTCGCCATAAATAAAGTATTAACCTTTTAATTCTCTAACCTTTATAGGTGAATTAGAGAAGATGGTTTATCCCTGGCACATCCCCTAATGTTTGTCATCAGCCCAGGTAATAGTCCTAATTTGTTTTAATCTTATTTTTTTAAGTTTTTACACATTTGTCACATCAGCATTATCTGGGATGTTTGAGAGGATAACAGGAAAAAATCCCAACCACACTGTGACAGTGCCTGGTGTGGGTCACAGCTGAGAATGACTGTCCTGGTTTTTATCAGTCTGTCCTGAATTTGGCAAACTCCAGAACTGGTGGTTATTCTAACGTTTGAGTTCACCAAGCCAGTAAAAAAAAGTGAGCTCCTGCTTCACCACACTGATTGATAAGAAGCCAAAACACAGTCCCCTTAGGCAGTCCAGCCCCTATAACTGCCCACACATATGGTCTTTATGATGAGAGGTTATTGAAAACCAGATTCATCAGACATAAGGTTCTTCTGATTCCAAAAGATCAGCCACTCCCTCAATATATATACTCTAGATCTTACCAAATACCACACTTATAGGCAACAGTTATTAATTAGTTAAAGGAATCATATACAATTTCAGAGTTTGCAAGTCAGGATAATAGCTGTGATGTTAAATCTGCTAGCTTGTAATAAGTCTCTCCGGTTCACTCATTTGATGGGGGTCATCAGTCCATTGTTCAAAGCTCTTCTTTGTTAGAAATCATGTCCAGAAATATGGAGGAGGAATGAAGACAAAAGTGATGTCACAGTCTCCTTTTATACTTTCAGCCCAAGTGCATGGAAAGTTACTGGTGGTATATGGAATCTTAGATCACATGTCCTTATCACTGGCCCTTACATGCCTTGCTGAATCATGGGGCAGCCACTGCCTCAGTGTTCTCTGAAACATCTCCAGGGTGAGTGGATTGTCCTTAATGGGCCATCGAACAGGCTGGCTAGTCTAGATGCAAATCCGTCTTGGGGTGTCACCCAAGAAAACAGCATGTTTAAGAGACAAACATAACAAATATTCATAACTTCATATACAAAGATGATACATGGATTTAAACAGTTTAAATAATACTTAGCAGTCAATTTTTCCATGATACCTTCCATGACACTTTGTACAAGATGTATTGCAACTTAGTAACAGTGGTTATCTTTCATTTTATATTTAATTTCATTTTATACAGCATCACTCACATCATCTTTAATTTTTATGCTCCTAGCTTTACAATGTCAAACTGCAAAGAGGAATGATGAGTGAAAGTAGAAGCACATTACTCATAGGAATGGCTGAGGATTCTTTGTGTGGGTTTTTCCTCCCGTTTCTAGAAAAGTGAATAATTGTGTCCAGATTACCTTCAAGTAGTAATCTGATTAGCAGATAAATGAGACACTTGGATCGTGAAGCAATATATGCAGTAAAATTCAAGTTATAGAAGGATGCCATCCGAAGACTGTCCCTTGGGACAAAAGATGTAATAAAAAATACACAATTCCCACCACACATGCTCAGTTTAATTTCAGTGCAGGTCAAGGTAGCCTAATTAGTTCTAAATAAGGAACACCCAGAAGATTTTGTTCAATTATACAATTTTTAAAGCAGTCAAGCAATACAATTCATTTAACTAATTTCGTTATTTAGAATTCAGAACACTTTGGATGACCATAAAACAATAATATCCCTTTCTTCAGAGTAGCAAAGCAGAGAAACCTGGACTTTGCCCTGCCCACAGATACCTTCCTCCTCCTCCACCCCAATGGAGCACTTTCCATTGACCGATTTAAAAACAACACAAAACAAAAACCCCAGTGTCTTGTTTTAAACCAAGTGAATGAACATTTCTCCAATTCACCTTACTTGCACCTCCCTCACATCCTAACTGCTAAACATTTTCAGGTGGCACAAAGAATCATGATGAAAATCCAGGCAAACAAACCTCTGAAGTGTATTCTGGCTTCTCAGTGAAATCAACTCAGATGTTAGTTTATTTCTGAAAGTGGGGGAGATGCAGTCTCTCCCTCACATTGGGCAAGTCACCACTCGGTTATGCGAACAAAGAAGAGTTTGGAACAGCTGTAGGTGCTTAACAAAAAATGAAGCTTGTCTTCTTTGATAATGTAACTTCCCAGCTGGTCTCTATTTTGTTGTTTTAATATCCTCCTTTGCAGTCTTTGTAATTATCATTTTGGACAGCAGGGCCATTAGTTGCACCAAGGATACTACTTCAGACACAAAAATGAGTTGTAGTACTCTCCACTTGCCAAAAACACACAGAAAATACAGATTATATGGTATCAGATATATGGTCCATGGGCCCTCTTAATGCACAGGCTAGCATCTGTGAAAAGAATACAGCAATTTGTTTCTGCCTTCATGCATTGCTGTATTATATTGGTCCTTTCAGCTAGAAAAAGGACTGGCATGATGATAAAACTACACTTTTTATGCTGGAGCAGTGTTATAAAAAAATCCATAGGATTTATCCAATGCCCACTGAAGTGCACAGGGGTCTTTCCACTGCATTTAGTTTGATGTTCTTAAGTTTAGTCTTTATATTGCAAACACGTGCATACTAAATTTAAACTCCAGTGAAATGCTGAAGTACATCACAAGTCAAGATTCACTTCTCCATAGATCCTAAGGCCAGAAGGGACCATTGTGATCATCTAGTCCAGGGGTCTCAAACTCAAATGGCCACAAGGGCCACATGAGGACTACTACATTGGCCCGAGGGCTGCGTGTTTGAGACTCCCGATCTAGTTTGACTTCCTGTATAACATAAGCTATAGAACTTCCCCAAAATAATTCCTAGAGCAGATCTTTTAGGAAAAAAGATTCAATTTAAACAGTGATGGAGAATCCGCCATGACCCTTGGTAAATTGTTTCTATGGTAAGGTACACTCACTGTTAAAAAGTACGCCTTATTGCCAGTCTGAATTTACCTGGCTTCAGCATCCAGCCATTGGACTGTGATTTACCTTTCTCTGCTAGACTGAAGAGCTCATTATTAAATATTTATTCTTCATGTAGGTATTTATAGATAATATTCAAATCATCACTAAAACCTCCTTTTGGTTAAGCTAAATAGATGGAGTTCCTTGAGTCTGTCACTATAAGGCAAGTTTTCTAATCTTTTAATCATTCTCTTGGCTCTTCTCTGAACCCACTCCAATTTATCCAGCCTGAGTCTCATTCGCTTTCCTTCCATTTTAAGTGGCAAATATTTTTATCCAAGCTCTGTAAAGAATCTTTCTGTGAGGCTCCCTTACCATGGACATCAACATTTTCCTGGGCATATCATAGCAGAGTTCTTTGAAAAAGTTGAACATTTCTAAAAGCACTGATTTAACTAAGCAACAACAGTCATGGTGCAGGTCCTGGGGATTAAATGACCATCTAGGAGAAGCTGATTCTCCAAAGATAGTCACTTAATCCTCAGGAGATGCCTTCTGCCAATGCAGTTTAAGTAATTTTTTTTAAGCTTTTCCTGATTTTTCTCTCAGGGGCATGATGCAGCATATTGAAGTCAGTAGGGAAATGGCTACACAATGTGTCCCTTAGAATCTACTCCATGCCATTGTTTTTGTTTTGTCAGGAGATAATTAAATTCCAGTGGGATTTCACAACTAGCTAGGCCACAGGTAATCAGAGGCACCAATGAAGCAATTGTGGATAGGCTGCTTCCCTCCCTGGTGCTGATGGTCTTCATTATGAGAAATGATTGGTGGTCCTTCTTTCCTCCCGCATGTTGAAGGCATATGCTGAGTGACCAGCAGTAGCCCACTCCCCTCTTATGACCAAATCAGACCTCTTCAAGAGACTTGTGAGAAACTCATTATTTGCCTATGATAACTTCTAATTTTTCATTTAGAAATCTGTGTACTACTGTGGCAGTGGGAGCTGGGGAAATAAAATATAAGAAATACCTATTCTGGAAAATACACTTGCTTTGTGACTTCAGCCTACATTTAGCAGTATCCCTCCTGTTCAGTGTGCATGGGAAACCACCTGGGAGAGAAAGAAGCAGTTTAGATTGCAGTGCCATCGGTATGCTGACGGCATGCAGCTCTGCACTCCTTTTTCCACTGGACACAGACAGCGAAATGTCTCTAATTTCCTGGTGCTGGGCTGAGAGAAATACTTGGATGAGGTGAGCTGAAGCTCAATTCAAGTAAGAAAAAGGTGATGTTTCACCCAGAAGTCAGTATCTCAGGAGTTTGACATTGAAGGTACCTGCATTGTTGATAGTTTTGTCCATGCTCCAATCAAAAGTATTTACCATTTAAGGGTATAGTATTTATAGATTCTGATCACCTTTATATTCTCAGCCTTTGACTTCCATGTTGTAATGTACTCTACAACATCGTGAGCAGAATTGTTTGCACTGGCAATTGTACCCACTTGGAAGCCTGTTCACCTGATTTGCTGTAATCAGGTGTTAGACTTCTGAATGGGTGCAACTGTGGACACAAACACTTCCACTTGTAATAAGAACGCAGACGCAGTATTGCACTCAGCATTCTGGGTCTTTATTAGAGTTTGTTGATTTATGCCCTGACAAACACAGGGTCTACTATTGTAACTTGATTTTAAGGAGGACTGTCTTCTTCCATTAGATGTACATTTTTCTAATTCAGTTGTTGTAAATGATGTGAAGCCAAATACGATTTTCTTCTCTCCTTTGATTGAATCCAGTGCTCCTGGAGGTGTTAAATGAATTGTGCAAAGGATATGCCTTCAAGTGCTTAAGAAGTGGTGAAAGATATGAGGGTCGCCGAGCAGAAAGTAAAATAAAAACTAAGGTTGTAAGACTCAATTCAGCATTAGAGAGCCAAAAACCTAGATAGATATTTTCGTGAGTGATGTTGTTCTCATTCCCACCCAGATCTTGGCACTACTTGCTGTTACTGTTCTGTTCACTATATTCTCATCTGAGTCTCATCCAGAGTCGTTTTCATAGTGGGGATGGAGAGAATGGGGTTGGTAATTTGCCTTTTTAGATTTCCCTGTATATTCTGTCATTTAATTTTTTAAAATATGCTGATTTTTTCCAGTTTATAATCACTTACATCCTTTGGCTATCATTAAAATGTCTCTGCTTTTGGATATTCCTTAATACAGATGAGCTGCAGTAATTCTCTTCAGTTACAAATTTCAGTAACAAGAATCAGGTTTCAGAGTAGCAGCCGTGTTAGTCTGTATTCACAAAAAGAAAAGGAGTACTTGTGGCACCTTAGAGACTTACAAATTTGAGCATAAGCTTTTGTGAGCTACAGCTCACTTCATCGGATGAAGTGAGCTGTAGCTCACAAAAGCTTATGCTCAAATAAATTGGTTAGTCTCTAAGGTGCCACAAGTACTCCTTTTCTTTTTAGTAACAAGAATATAATTTACCTGTTTAGAGAACTACATGCAAGAATGGAAAAGAAAAATAAGCACTGTGGTCAGCCAATTACTTCATATATGTTATATTTCTCTCTTCTGTAAACTTCATAGTTTCAAAAGGCAATCAGCTAAAGGAGTCCAACTCAAATGTCTTTTACCATGAAATCTGTTTTCATTACCCAGGGGCTAAGTTTTGAGACATCTCTTAAAGGTCATAACTGAAGTGAAAAAATGACAGGTACTGTTTAATCTGCAATGCAGAACCATATTCAATAAAACTTTAAAATAAGAAATTATAAATAGAACTACCTTGTATAAAATGTTTTTCAAATTTTTTTATTTAGAAAGTTGTTTACCAACATTTTATATAACATTTGGCAAAACTGTATAAATCAAACACTAATAATTAGAAACGTTCTTTGAATCACATTTTGCTGCTGAACCACCGTGATGAAATCCTTCTGAACTTGTACATCCTTAGAAAGCTGCCAAATTCATTCGATATAAACTGCTCTCATGTTCACTTGAGTTGTGCTAGGGATGAATTTACAGCAGCATTTAAGTGCTTTTAAATTGTGATTATTCTATTACAACTGTCTCAGAAGTTATATATCTAAGGGTATGTCTAGACTAGAGTTTATTATCCTATTTGAACTCTAGTTAATTGAGCCCTGGCGGAA
The DNA here is from genome assembly GCF_965152275.1 of Natator depressus. Taxonomy (NCBI): domain Eukaryota; kingdom Metazoa; phylum Chordata; order Testudines; family Cheloniidae; genus Natator; species Natator depressus. The sequence goes on along the minus strand of NC_134239.1, from coordinate 32,849,137 downwards.
AATCACAAACATTTGCATCCTGGAACAATTGTTTATGGAGTGCCTAGACATAGCATTTGCAATTGTTAGTTAAAGCAAGTTAATTGGCAATTAGCTAACTCAAATTACAACAGAACTACAAGCTCTAGTCTAAATGTACCTTAAGGTTATGTCTACACTGCTATAAAAAACCTGTGGCACAGAGCCCAGGTTAGCTGACTTGGTTTGCAGGGCTCAGGCAGTGGAGTTAAAAATTGGAATGTAGATGTTTGGGCTCCAACTGGAGCACAGGGTCTATGACCCTTCCTCCTCCCAAGGTCTGAGCCTGAACTCAAATGTCTACATTGCAATTTTATAGCCTGGCAACCCAAACCTGAGTCAGCTGATTCAAGCCAGCTGCTGCTGTGTTGCGGGTCTTACCGCAGCATAGACATATCCCAAGTGAAAGAAAAATACAAGATCCTGAGCTAAAAATCTCTGCTGGCCAAGATGCTGACTTGAAATCTCAAATTTTAGTGTTTTTCCTGAGGTCAGCAGAAGCCATGTGTTCTGTGTCACTTTGGGACATGCAGCACACCAGATTTTGAATAGAAAAACTGGCCAAAACCACCCTCCAAGCAGACAGTCAGACCTGAGATTTCCTCTTAGTGGTGCACGTTAGTGTACACCATCTACAACCAGAGCTAATGCACACAGCCACAAAACCTGTGGTGGCAGAAGGCAAGATGACTGTTATGTTTCTCTGACCCAGAGATGTGGGGAGGAGTAGAGGCAGGGAGCAGAAAAGCCCACACCCCACTGGTTGTTTTCACAGGAGAACAAAAACAGTAGCACAGGGCAGCTGGATCCTGTAAATGAAGTAAGTTCAGCTGTCATGTGTCAGAACACGTGCTCCCACTTTGGCCGATTGAAAGGGCTATAAAGAATCAGGGAAAATCTGAGGGGAGAGCATCCCAGCAAAAGAGAGAGACCTGGTGAATCAGGGTAGACCTGAGAGCACAGAGCCATCACATGGAGCAAATGAAAGGGGCAATCAAGAACTGTCCAGGATAGAAACAGTTTGCAGAGAGCAGAAAATTCTGCAGGCCCCCCTTGGGGAGAGGGAGGAACTGGCTAGGATGCTTGTGGAAGGTCTAGCCAGAAGCCCTTCCTGAGCCAAACAGCCAGTGTGAGGAGGCTGAAAAGTGCTGAGTTGTTGGACTGCGTTGGTGCAGAAGAAAGGAACTGAGTGCTGGTGGACTCACAGCTAGGGAGCCTAGAAAGTCGCTGTATATTTCTGTGTTTTACTGTGAACACTGCAAAAATTGTTTTCAGTGAGGGTTCTATGGACATTTGTAACTGAATAAATTATGCCCTAAGGTGGAATTTTGAGTGGACACTGGGAGACACTGTTGTTTTTTATGGCTGGACCAAGGGGAAATTGTCATGCCACAGCCTGCCATAGGAAGTTGCTCCAGAGGGCTGCCCTGTAATAAGTAGTTGAATGTGCTTTCCAATTCAAATACAAACCTGTATAATAGCCGTGTTGTGTAACAAAATACTCTTGCCTTTTCTTCTGACAGAAACATAGCCTCTGGGTGGCATGGCAGCACATGTCCAGGGCTTTGCAGTTCAGCTTCCCAGTGGAGAAGAAATTAGTTACATAGAGACTGAGTGTTCTCTAAGTATAACTAGCTTTATTTACGTGTATACCCCAGTACTGAAATGAGAGAGAATCCATCAACACAGTCTCTTTCGAAGAGTCAAAACTAGCTTGTACCGAAAGAAAAAGAATTTGCAAGACTATGTCTAACAGCACCACCTAGTGACACCTGCTATAATAATACCCAAAGGTCTGACCTGGCAGCAAGTTTTGGGTAAAGAAAAAGGGTAAAATCCTGGCCCCACTGAAGTCAAGAGCAGAAGTCATCCTACTGAAGTCAGTGGGACCAGGATTTGACTCAAGATGCTTTCCCAAAAAGACAAATTTGCATAGACCTAAGCAATCTTGAAATTTCTAAAAGATTTTGCTTAAGAGATTGCAGTTCCTTTCATACTACCATACTAGTGTATTATATATCTCTGATACCTCTGAGCCTGCCACCTATAGCGGTGTGGAGGACTTCACCCTCTTGAACTTCTCTTCTACACCACTTGCTTCCAGAAAACTTTGGAAGCGCTGCAGGTACCTTTTCCAGCTCTCTGCCAGGTTCCCTTCCAGATGCAGGATTCAGTAACTCCGCTTTTGCCAGGGACTTGGTACTCTTCCAACACCATGTACAGAAAGGTCTGACATGCATGGTGCTGGTAAGAGATCACTCTATTTCCCGACCCCGGTCACTGGATATGGGTCAGTATCTACCAAATTATCCCAATGACAACTGCTACATCTGCTGATCTACACTTTTCACTGAAACATGAGAGCAGGGGAAATGAGAGGGGGGGGAGGCTCTTTCAGAGAACCAGGTCCTGAGGCCTGGATGCTGATGTTCCCCCTTAACCAGTAGTGAGCTGGAGCCGGTTCACGTGAACCAGTTGTTAAATTTTGAAGCCGGTTTAGAACTGGTTGTTAAAGGGATGGGGAAGCTTAGGTGGGACGGACAGGATGTGGCCTGCAGGACCATCCTGTCCGTCCCGCCTGAGCTCTCGGCTGGGGAGGCTCCCATGTGAATTTTTGCTGACCCGGTGGCACTCCAAGCCTTCGGCGGCAGGTCCTTCACTTGCTTCAGTTCTTCGGCAGCATTTCGGCAGTGGGTCCTTCACTCGCTCCGGGTCTTCGGCTGCATTTCAGCGGCGGGTCCTTCGGTGCTGCCAAAGACCCAGAGCAAGTGAAGGAACAGCTCATCGCTGCCCTTAACTCATGATGTTTTAGTGCCTTTTGGGGGGGAGGGGTGACAGCCTGCTGTCCTGCTCTAGATCTCCCTCTCCCTCCCCAGGCTTCCTAATCCTGCCTCTGCACCTACCAATTTTAGCTACAAGCATAGGTGAGGAAGAGAGTTTCATAAATGGGGAAGGAAACCTCTGGATTCAGAATGGAAGAAAGATCAGAACTGAAAGGTGGAGGAGCATTCAGAAGAATAGCCACACACCTGGCTTACCCAAAAGGAACCTTGGTATCCTTTGAGGGCCATTCATTACCAGTCAAGGGATGACCGATGTACATTTTAAAAGTGATCCCCAATGAGTATAGATTTTTCTTACGTACTTTTTGGAACATCTGTTCTAAAAATGAAATCAAGTAAAGGAAGGAATGAGAACTAATGACAGGTTTCAGAGTAGCAGCTGTGTTAGTCTGTATTCACAAAAAGAAAAGGAGTACTTGTGGTACCTTAGAGACTAACCAATTTATCTAAACATAAGCTTTCGTGAGCTACAGCTCACTTCATCAGATGCACCCATGAAGTGAGCTGCAGCTCACAAAAGCTTATGTTCAGATAAATTGGTTAGTCTCTAAGGTGCCACAAGTACTCCTTCTCTGAATGAGAACTAAGGTATTCATAGGATGTGATCACCTTGCAATCTTTAATTTTTTCCCCAGACTATTCATTTTACACAAAGAAGCTTAGTGCCTTTCCCACACTGGAAGTCTGTGGTGGAGCTGGGACTTGAAACTAGGTGTCCCAAGTCTCAGGCAGGTGCCTCAGTCACTGGACCATCCTTCTGTTTCCTACAGGAAGGCATTTACAAGGAACAGGAATGACTGGTGGGGAGATGGCACAGCATGAGATATGGAAAGGGGCTCAGAGGAGAATAAGTGATTTTAACTAGCTATTTTAACACACACTTCACAAGTTCTATTCTCAGTCTTCACTCTACCTTCTCTGTTAAACACTTCATCCCTGCCATTAACTTTAACCATCCCATTTAAACTCATAATACCCAAATACACATCTCTTCTGACACAGTTAATAACCACTCTGTCGCCAATGACCAAATGAACTTGTCAAATGTGTCCCACCTTTCTCATCTCAGGCCTCCCGTTAGCATTCTTAACACTGGATTCTTCCTTGATTCTGAATTGATGTGTATGTGGCAGTGAATGAGGACAAGCATAGGAATGGATTTTAAGCAGCAGTCAGCAACTTTATTAAATAAGACCATAATTTAATATAGGGGAGGGTGCTACCTGCCCTGTCACTCATACTCTCACCTACCAAGTATTTTAATTAGTTCCAGTTATGGAGCTTCTACCATGTAACTTGAGGTAGATGTTCCTCAGCCTACCCCCTAGGACTCAGAAGAAGAGGAGCCTCAGGGGAAGACCTTGTGGCCTTTATGGGCTTGCTCATGAATGCAAGGCCCATCAGTAAAATCCCAGGTCTTTTATTTCTGGGATCTGTTCCTTTTAACTGCACTGGAAACCGGCTGCAAGTTGTGATGAACTAACATGCTTACCAAGTACTATCACTAATTATTAAATCCTATTCCTATTTAACTTAACTGTGCCTCCATGATGCTGTGGAAAGGGGGAAAATTCTCCAAGCCTCTGCCAATATGGCCACTATGGGAAGCAAAAAACACCCCCAAACTTTCTTCACCCCAAAACACGTGATCGGTCAGACTTGCAGCATTTTCAAAACACAGCTCCAGGGCTTCTAATATAGGGTGGGATGGGTGATGCTACAGAATGGAGCAAAGAGAAGCTTCATGTGGTGCAGGCTAGGGTTTAAATTAATGGAAGGGGAGGGGAGGGGACCAATCAGCTCCCTTCCTCCCCAAGCTAGCCAATAATTAGAGACTCCAAAGGGGAGGGTCAGCCCTGCGTCCCCTCAGCATGTGTTCTCCTCCGCATTCAACTGCTGTCCCAATTGCCACTGGCCCCATCAAGGTTGCCGGGTGGCATTCTCCCACTGTCCCACATGGCCTGTCTGCTAGTCTGCCTGCACACGAATGCCACAGCATCAACTCAACTTCTGCTGAAATCACCATCACTTGCCTTTATTACCTCTCACCTTGAGCTTTGGAACTCACATCCCTGGAGCCTCCCAACTCACAGTTCTCCATACTCCAGTAGCTTTGTAGTTTTTGCCTTCCTTCTGACATGTACAAAACATGAACAAGTCAACACCACTCTTGCCCCACCCTCCTAAGCAACTGCACTGGATTTCTAGTCACAATAAGACTCTGTTCCTAATTTCCCTTTTTATTTTAGAGTCTTCCATTCCCATCTCAGATCTTTTCCTTGTCTAGCCCTGGCTCCGGCCCTTTCTACACTGCCTTGTCGCTGCTGGGGCGGCTCCTTCCTTCTGGAACAGTCTTCCTGCTTCATTCTGCCCCCTTGATGCCATCTCATTTCAAACTTCATATGAAACCTTTTAACCCTTAACTATACCTCTCTGCTGCAGCTCTTTTTTTTTATTTAAGTCTATAACTCTGAAGCATATTTTGATACAGTTTGTAAGAAAGATGCTACTAAAATAAAGTTGTCTTGTGCACTGCACTGAGACAACGATGGTGCTTGTTTCTTTCACATACAGACCTTGCCACTCTCCATACATGCCTTTGACTTCCAGTATGTCATGTGCATGCTACTCTGCTCCTCGCCTCCACTCCTCTACCGCTCTCCTTCATAAAAACATCACTGCCATCTTGCACCCCCGCCTCCCCCCGCCACCACAGATTCCATGGTTGTGTGTAGTCGCTCTGATTTCATCTGGCCCTCCTGCAAAACCCAAACTCATGTTGTTTATATTTTCAAGGATTTCCCCCCCCCCCCACACACACTTTTAAATACTTCTGTACTTTTGAGTTCTTGACAGCATTGGACAGTGCAGTGCAGAAATGCACTAAGTTTGAAAGGTTTCCTCACCACCCACACCTGCATTTCCATGCCAATTGGAAGGAGAAAATATCAGAAGCTATGTGAGAGAGCCTGCACAAGGCTTCAAGCAACCTCCGAGAGTTTCAGACTTGTGGTTTATTTAAACCAAACAGGTCTTGCAAAAATGTTGAGGTTTGTCCACCACTAAAATTAATACTTTATCCTAAGACACTTATGTTTTATACTAAGGGTCCATTCCTGTAGATCAGTTTACAGGACTGGACCTTACTACTGCCTGGAGTCCCACCAAAATCAGTGGGGCCCTTACAGGAGTGAGGGCTCACACTTGTAGAACTTCTTACAACGTTGGGCACTTATGTCCTGATCATACAAACACTTATGCATGTGAGTAACATTATTCATGTGACCAGTCTCAATGGAACTACTCTGGGCGTAGTTACTTATGTGCATAGATGATGTGTGGAATCAGGGCCACAGGGCTTGATTCTGCATAGCTGCTAAGCAATTGACTGCTCCATGCTTAAAGTTGGGCACAAGCCTAAGAGCCAGGCTGGATTTTGCTCAGCACCTTCTGCAAGATTGAATCCTTAGTTTGAAAATGCATTTGTTGCATACTACCTGCAAATAGCGTTCACCTTTTCTAGTTAGTTCTGCTCAAATACTTTTCAAAAGATTTTAGACTTAACTAAAGAAAATCATCAGCTGAATCTATTCTAAGTGGTTCATATTTAGTTGAAACCATTAACCTCCATAGTAAATATCCTACTGCATTTTGCTGTCCTGCCTTTCTTGTGACAGTACATTAAAATGGATGCATTCAATAATTAGATGCAAATCATTTCTATTATTTTTGAAGATACTTTTATGCAGCACACATGCCTTGTTCAATTTTTCTATGTTGAAACCAAATGCACGTGTTCTCAATTTTCCTTGTTCATAGTAAATAAACTGCAGCAAGAGCAAGAAATTTTTATGTAACAATTTAGTCAAAAGAAATCCATTTTTGAAGCAGATAGAGCAAGAAAACCATGTAGTATCAGGGCATTTGCAGGATGCTGTATTGTTTAACAGGCATATTCAAATACCGAATAATGGAGCTCCCATTACAGAAAAGCTGCCATCATGTTTACTATTTTTGATACCAATAGCATTTGACTGATATTTTGCAGACAGTCCTACTGGAAGGAAGGAAAGAACACAGATGTCTATTGCAATTCCATATTCGGTCTAACTCAGTTATGTGGACTACAATATTTCAGGTAAATGATCAGTGAATTTTATTGCAAGACACCGAATTAGAGGGTAACCAGGCTTTGAATGATGGACAGGTGATGACTGCCCTGTGGCCAAACTTGGCCTAGTAATATAATTTAATAAGTATTTTCAAATCTGCAGATATCACCAAGGGAAGATAGTGCCCGTGGTATAGAAAAAGAATAGTTTAGAGCTTAATTTAACTCTCCGCACCACGTCCATATGGTCTTACATTCAGTGCAGGCTTCTCCCTGGGAAATAGCATAGCCTGGATGTGTGGTGTGGAGCACCAGCCACACTGTTGGTCATGCGCTGACCTAGCCTGGCCACCTCTTCAATCCAGTGGAACAGCCTCTAGCTGTGAATCTCCTAGTCACTTGAATCTGAGTGGCCTGACCTATCTCAGCACTATGGTTGGTCTGCTTGGAGGAGATATTCAAAGGCTCAAAATAGTTTGTCACCCTTTTCTAAGGGGAGTTCAGTGCCTAACTCCCATTTATGTCTTTGAGAATCTTCCCCTTTGTCCTTATGTTGTAAGGCACAAGCAAGCTAGGAAACGTCCCCTCAGATCAAAGGGGCAGTGCTGAATGTATTACCTCAACAGCCCTTCCGTTAGAGGGTCTGGCCTAGAAGGGAGTGCATAGGAGGTTTGAATGAGGCTGAGGAAAGAGTCCCTCTGTAGTGCCCCTGAGGCTTACAGAGTCAGGACATTTTTATTAAGGATTTATCAAGCATACTTTACAATAAACATTCTGCTTCAATACTTTTTCCACATATGGCTCAGTGAACCAATACAAATTAAAAAAACTACTTTATATTTACATCTGGGTTTCCCCTGCTCCCCCCCAAACCCCTAGAACAGATGTTTCTAGGATAGAGAGTCACAGGGGATGGAGCTCATGAATGGAAAGAGAATGAAAATCACAGAACCCATGCCACATTGTAATCCTAAAACCTGGTTTGTGGAGGTAGATGGGGCAAATATCAGTCTTAAAAGTTTTCCTGGTAGCATGTGCTATACCAGTCTAACAAGAAAACAGATTATTTGTCGAAATTAACAGAGTTCCCTTAAAACCAGTCTCTTTATTTCATTCATTGGCTGGGCAGCACTTTGTCACAAACTAAGGGTTTTATGGTCCCAGTCTCACTATGGGGAAGGGGAGGATATTCCTGGAAGCATCTGTGAGGATGAATCTCCTGAATGCTCCTGTCATGGAAGCAAAGCCACTGGAGATTCAGAATTAGGAAGGGCTGGGGCCTTCCACATGCACAGAGGAAGAGGAACCATAGGAACAAGCCACCCATCTGCCCTGACCTGGGTCATCCACACTTCTCCCAGACCCACTACCTTCAGAACACAAGAGCAGGCCATTTTCCTATGCTTCTATCAACTGTTGCCTTACCTGCCCTGTGCTTGTGGTTTTGGACAATCTGGAAGACATGGAGGAGGAGTTACAGATGCCTAGGACAACTGTGGCTTATGCTGAACTTTACTGTTTGCTACTAAAAGAGCATGATATGGAGTTATGGTGCTCAATTCTTCCTCCTCAGTGGCGAGACCAAATATCCCCATTCCTGGGAGCTACATGGAAAGCAGAAACATACCACCTAGCTTACCATTCCCCTTTCCATTTGCCCCCTTGTTCTGTGGGATTTCTGCAGTCTTCCACCATGCCACACACCAGTAAGCAGCTCTTAGGAGCTCATGTCAGCCTACAGTAAAGATGGTTCTTCAGTAAACTATATTTAATAACTTCTTACAATGTATTAGGATTTAAGACGCTTAACACTAGTGACTAAAGAGTGTTTAGAACATATAGCAGTTTTCTATAAGCGATGATGTCTTGTTTAGCCTTCCACGCAGGTAGGATATAAACCACAAAATTCAAGTCTGGATTTTAGACAAGCAAGCATATGAAAAGGTCCATTTGCAAAATCCATCCTCTCATCTGGGTTCAGATTTCAAAAAACACTTTTCCCTCCCACCTCCAAATTTGTGGAGGTTGACAGATTCCAAGGCCAGAAGGGACGACTGTGATCATCTAGTTATAAACACAGGCCATAGAACGTCCCTGCAATAATTCCTAGAGCACATATCTTTTAGAAAAACATTCAACCTTGATTTAGAAATTGCTAGTGATGGAGAATCCACCATGACCCTTGGCAAATTGTTCCAGTATGAATTTGTCTGGCTTCAGTTTCCAACCATTGGACAGTGTTCTATCTTTCTCTGCTTGATTGAAGAGCCCACTATTAAATATCTGTTCCTCATGCAGATACTTATAGACTGCACTCAAGTCAATTAAGCCCCTTAATCTTCTCTTTTAGGTTAAATAGATTGAGCGCTTTGCTTCTATCACTATGAGGCAAATTTTCTGATCTTTTTATCATTCTCAGGGCTCTTCTCTGAATCCTCTCCAATCTATCAGCATCTTTCTTGCATTTTGGACACCAGAACTGGACACAGTATTCCAGGAGCAGTAGCACCAGTGCCAAATATAGAGGTAAAATAACCTCTTTACTCTTACTCGAGATTCCCCTGTTTATCCATACCAGGATTGCATTAGCTCTTTTGGCCACAGTGCCACACTGAGAACTCATGTTCAGGTGATTATCTACCACAACCACCAAATCTTTTTCAGAGACACTGCTTCCCAGGATAGAGTCCCTCATCCTTTAAATCTGGCCTACCCACTTTGTTTCTAGATGTATACATTTAGTCATATTCAAATGAATATTTTTTTCTTGCACTGAGTTTACCAAGCGATCAAGATTGCTCTGGATCAGTGACCTGTCATCTTCATTATTTACCATTCTCCTAACTTTTGTGTCATCTGCCAGCTTTTGTGTTTTCTTCCAGATCATTGATAAAGATGTTAAATAACATAGGGCCAAGAACTGATCCCTGCTGGCCTGCAGTAGACACATACCCAGTCAATGGCAATTATGTGTTTACAATTACACTTTCAGATCTATTAGTTTTAATCCATTTAATGTGTGCCATATTGATTTTATATTATTCTAGTTTTTAATCAAAATGGCATGCGGTACCAAATCAAACACCTTAGAGAAGTCAATACTATTAACCATATCTATAATCTTGTTAAAAATATATATCCAGTTAGTTTGACAGGTTCTATTTTCCATAAAACTATGTTAAAATCTGAGTTTCTGGTTTGGTCCCATCTCTCATATTCCTCTAAACCTAAACTAAATTAAAATGCATCCACTGAACTGTCTGATAAGCCAAGTATGTACTTTACCAGTCTAAGTTTTCATCTTATCAAAAAAGGCATACAGAACTTCAAAATGACAAATGACAAATTTCTAGAAGTCAGCATCCAAAGTGTCTGACTGAAAGCACGAATGCTCCTTGTGTTTGCTAAGGTTGGTTCTTAAATCAGTCAGTGGTGACATACAGATACCCAAGGCAAGTATATGGGCAGCTGAACCCCAGATAAACAAAAATACAATTAATGGCCCAGGAATGAGATTTCTAAAAATGGGAAATAACGAGATAGACAAGACTGACATGGATAGCAGAGAAAAGTGAATTACTCACCAACTTTAAACAGCACATTGTCTTACATTAATCATTTACAGAAAGTGTGTAGTTTACAGTGTTTCATAATTATTTTCCACTAAGTAGAGAATTTTTCTTGAATAGTATAAACTGATGATTGAAATAGCATCCATTAATTAATTCTCAATATACCCAATTGTATCCAAAATATTTTAAATATTATATACAAATCATTTACATAATATATAATATTTTGGATATTTAAAAAGTGCAATATGCCTGGTTTCACTAGGTTGGCTTTGGTCTTGATTTTCTTGCATTCTGGGGTCTTGTGTATGTAATAACCTAATGCTCATTTCTTAACTTGGTTTGAGTCAATAGCATGACTCAGTCTACCCTTCTCTAGGTATCAAAGGATCAGTGGCACATTAGTGAGCATGTGCACACTAAAAAAATACAAATGGTAAGCAGCTCCTGTGCACAGCTGAGTCAAAAATGTCTTTATAAATGAGGATGTAGGTTAAAAGAGCTGCAGGTACTGAAGCTACTAGTCAATGATGTTTTCTTCTTGTTATGCTATAAAACAATCTAGAGCTCTTATGAATTGTTCATTGAAATTGACTGAATCTATTGAGCCAGAATTTCAAGTCAATCTGTACTCAGAGCATATTTTTGAGAGTGTATTTGCACTCGTGTTGATATTTCTTAAAAGTGTCAAATTTGTGGCATGCTGCAAGTAACTATGTGACTGCATTTCCATCACACTAACGAAGATAGGGAGTGTCTGGCAAATGAAACCGCTTATATTTTTAACAGTATTGAAGCTAGCAGCCGTAGATCAGACCTTACATTTTAAGAAAAATTTCCAACTAACATTTTTTGGGGACTTGTGGCTGAACACACAATTCTTTTGCAGGTGAAATGGCACAAAGAGAAAAAATGTTTTGCCACTTTCCTGAGAACTAGTCAAGCAGTTAATGTTTCCTCATTAGTTATCCACCATGGGAATAGGAAAGCTGAATTCTTCTGATACAGAAAAAGCTGAAAGGTAGGCTGGCATTTCAGACCAAAAGATGTATTTGGGGAGCAGAAAGCTCTCTGTGTGTCTTTAAAATTAAGGCTTTGAGACAAATCCATGGTTCCTTACAGGGCACACACATCTGTGTGTTCAGTCTCTGAGGCTTTTCAGTTATACCTTTGCCAGCGTTTTGCCATCACTTTGCTTTAAAATGAGCTTTTGAAAAAAGCAAAGTTTGATGATCAGGGTGAAAAGAAGAGGTTTATTGCATTTGTAAGTGTTGAAGTGAATGTGAACGGATTTATGATTGATAATAGTAATTTGATACATTCCCTTGTGCTGAGCTGTATTGTGTGTGACTGATATGGAGATGCCAGAGTGCAGGGAAAGACTACATCCATTTGTGACAGATGGATGAACGTTCCCATGGTCTAAAATAAATGACATCCTTCTCAAAATGTCACTCTTCTCCTTGAATTTGGGTTGGCATCCCTGAGACAAGCATAGCTACTGCCTGAATGTTCTCCAGAATGAATGGCATCCAGACTGAGGGGACCAGCAAAATACAAACAGATCCTGAAAAATGCATGACTGGTGAGGTCAGGGCCAATTTGTATGGCAACTGCTGCCAATTGGACACATTTGTAAGAAAGCAGCAGCTTAATTCTGCAAAATACTTGAAGACTTTAAAACTTGCCATGGCAGAGGGAGGAAAACTTCTGAAAAGCCAGAGGTCAGGGTACTGTAAACCTTTTCCTTCCTGTTCTGTCAAGGTGAACTTTAGATATGTCCAAAGAGATCATAGAATCATAGAACTGAAAGGGACCTTGAGAAGTCATCTAGTCCAGTCCCCTGCACTCAAGGCAGGACTAAGTATTATCTAGACCAGTGGTTCTCAAAGCCAGTCCGCCGCTTGTTCAGGGAAAGCACCAGACTGGTTTGTTTACCTGCTGCGTCTGCACGTTCGGCCGATCGCAGCTCCCACTCGCTGCGGTTCACCGCTCCAGGCCAATGGGGGCTGCGGGAAGAGTGGCCAGCATGTCCCTTGGCCTGCACCACTTCCCACAGCCGCCATTGGCCTGGAGCAGGGAACCACGGCCAATGGGAGCCGCGTTTGGCCAAACCTGTGGATGCAGCAGGTAAACAAACTGGTCAGGCATGCCAGGGGCTTTCCCTGAACAAGTGGCAAACTGGCTTTGAGAACCACTGATCTAGACCATCCCTGACAGGTGTTTTTCCAACCTGCTCTTAAAAATCCGCAATGATGGAGATTCCACAACCTCCCTAGGCAATTTATTCCAATGCTTAACCACTCTGACAGTTAGGAAGTTTTTCCTAACGTCCAGCCTAAACTGCCCTTGCTGCAATTTAAGCCCATTGCTTCTTGTCCTATCCTCAGAGGTTAAGAGGAATAATTTTTCTCCCTCCACCTTGTAACAACCTTTTATGTACTTGAAAACTGTTATGTCCCCGCTCAGTCTTCTCTTCTCCAGACTAAACAAACCCAGTTTTTTCAATCTTCCCTCATAGGACATGATTTCTAGACCTTTAATAATTTTTGTTGCTCTTCTGGTCTCTCTCCAATTTGTCCACGTCTTTCCTGAAATGTGGTGCCCAGAACTGGACACAATACTCCAGTTGAGACCTAATCAACGCGGAGTAGAGCGGAAGAATTACTTCTCGTGTCTTGCTTACAATACCCCTGCTAATACATCCCAGAATGAGGTTTGCTTTTTTTTGCAATAGTGTTTCACTGTTGACTCATATTTACCTTGTGATCTACCATGACCCCCAGATGCCTTTCCACGGTACTCCTTCCTAGGCAATCATTTTCCATTTTGTATGTGTGCAACTGTTTGTTTCTTTTTAAGTGGAATACTTTGGATTTGTCCTTATTGAATTTCATCCTATTTACTTCAGACCATTTCTCTAGTTTGTCCAGATCATTTAGAATTTTCATCTTATCCTCCAAAGCACTTGCAACCCCTCCCAGTTTGGTATCATCAGCAAACTTTATAAGTGTACTCTCTATGCCATTATCTAAATCATTGATGAAGATATTGAACAGAACCAAACCCAGAACCGATCCCCTACAGGACCCCACTCATTATGCCCTTCCAGCATGACTGTGAACCACTGATAACTACTCTCTGGGAACGATTTTCCAACCAGTTATGCACCCGCCTTATAGTAGCTCCATCTAGGTTGTATTCCCCTAATTTTGTTTGAGAAGGTCATGCGAGACCGTATCAAAAGCCTTACTAAAGTCAAGATATACAACATCTACTGCTCCCCCCCCCCGCGAGTCCAAAAGTCATCTAGTTACCCTGTCAAAGAAAGCTATCAGGTTGGTTTGACACGATTTGTCCTTGACCTCATTATCTTCATTATCTTCCAGGTGTTTGCAAATTGATTTCTTAATTATTTGCTCCATTATTTTCCGGATACAGAAGTTAAGCTGACTGGTCTGTAATTCCCCAGGTTGTCCTTATTTCCCTTTTTATAGATGGGCACTATATTTGCCCTTTTCCAGTCTTCTGGAATGTCTCCTGTCTTCCATGACTTTTCAAAGATAATTGCTAATGGCTCAGATATCGCCTCAGTCAGCTCCTTGAGTATTCTAGGATGCATTTCATCGGGCCCTGGTGATTTGAAGACATCTAACTTGTCTAAGTAATTTTTGACTTGTTCTTTCCCTATTTTAGACTCTGATCCTAGCTCATTTTCACTGGCATTCACTATGTTAAATGTCCAGTCGTCACCAACCTTCTTTGTGAAAACCAAAACAAATTAGTCATTAAGCACCTCCGCCATTTCCACATTTTCTGTTATTGTCTTTCCTCCCAATCCCAGGAGATTTGCCAGAAGCCAGGGGGATGCGGTAGAGGTCCACCCTGCTACCTTACTGCCTCCATATGAGCATACCTCCAGTGCCTGAGTTCAGTCCTAGTCATGAATTCTGCTTGCATGTTATGTCCCTTCCCTTTACCTTTTGTCTGATCTATTTAGACTGTAAGCATATCAGGGACACTCTTATTACTCTCTACCTGGCACAATGGAGCTTTATGGTACTGCCTAGTGGCCAACAGAGTGCAAACATTAATAATGAAAAAGCTATACCCTGGATGGATCAGCAGGGACCAAATCTGGGACTTCTGGACCTTGAAGTATAGGCCTCTACTGCCTGAGTCAACTGCAAGCAGGCTCATCAACCTCTAAGCCAAGGGTATAGCACACTTGGTCCAGTCACCAATAGAGGACATGCTGAGTGGTATGGATTATAATAGATAAAATAATGGAGACAGCACCTTGGGCACTGCTTGTATTACTGCGCCCCTTGCTGACACACCAAACTACGTTCCTCTGGAAACTTGAGCGTCTTTTTCCAGTTCCATTCATTATACTACACAGTTGAAGTCAATATCAAAATCCCTACTCAATGGCAGTAACAGGGGACCACTCCAAGTTGCACAAACTTATCATAGTGACCCATGTTTTCCTTCTTCATATGTTCATAAGCTATGGTGGCATTCTCAGCTACATGTTAATAAATACTGATCTGAAACTGAGCATGTTAGCACTGGGGATGTGATCAGATGGGCCTAGACAATGGTCTGCAGAACACCAGCTAGTGTGCCAACAAAGCAGGCTGGCTACATGGTGCTTGCTCTCTCTTTGTTCCCGCTTGCTAAGCGATACAGAAAGAGGCTAATAACTCAGTAAAACTTTTACCAGTACTACTCTTTCATATAATCAATTGCTGTAGTTGCCAGAGGGATGTTAAGCAATTGCCAAGGAGGTTGGGAAGGGGTGGGCATGGTCAGTCACAAATGGGAGAATAAATACCCACAAGATCATCTTGCCACTAAGATGTGGTTGACTATGATAAAGTCTGAGAACCCCACCATCATCACTGCACATATAAAAATACAAGCAGCCCCATTATTGCAACCCCCCCTTAGGGAGTAACTATCTAGAGAGGCAGTTACTCCTGATCTGTAGCTGCAGTGATCTTTCCAGCCAAAAATGCTGTCTAGTTACAGTTTTGGGTGAGCAGGAGAGGCATCTGCACCTTGCACATAATACACCCTATGCTTATCTTGCTGTAAATGGAAAAGTGCAAAAGTGAAATCAGATTTTAAGTACACTCCAATTATTTTAATAATCTCTAGTGTTGTTAGAAACACCAGTAGGGAAATTAATTATAAAGGATTTTTATCTTTATAGTATCACTTTAATGAGTTGCCTTGCAAATACTTTAAGTGTCCTGAGTGACAACAATGGAAATCTTTTGAGGAGAAAGTTAGAATAGCTTTAAGAGGAGATTTCCCCCTCATCTCTTTTAAACTAAACATTCAATAAAAATACAGTGGTCAGCATTGTTCATATAAAACAAAGATTCAAAGTAATCATCAGATTTTCCTGATGTCCGTAGCTATATTTATTTACAGGAAAGTTCTTGATTTTTAAAACTGAAGAGAAGAGACAGAAGGAGCTTTCCTAAATGCTGATTGAATTATCAGTTCTGCTGATATATAAATCGCAGCCTTTGCCAGTCTTGCAGATGCATAGCTGATCCACTGGGTGGCACCATGATTCTAGTTTCCATGGACATGTTAAAGGCCTGCATGATTTCAGCTGGGATGTTCCCATGGTAACAAATTAAGGGCTATATGTGCAGAAAGACAATGCCCTAGTTTTACAAGACTATCATGTGTTCATGAATAGGAGTCACACCTACTGTCATTTTGTAGACATCTTTTTTTTTTAATAAAAGATACCAAACAATGCACAGCTAATAAGCTACATAGAACAAATCCATGCAGTAGGTTAATGATGATTCTAAAAGAACACTATATATAAGATATTTTATGCATATGTCATATAAACACCCATAAGATTGCAGAAGTCCTCATATATGCTAGCATGTTATTCAGGAGGCTCCAGTTACCTAACCGTGTGGATAAATTGGAGAGTTATTCCTTATGAAACAGTTCTAGATAAGGTATCCCTTATATCATTTGCCATTAAGTACCCTAGCAAAGTTTAAAAGTTCTGTAGAAAAGTTTTAGTTTTTCTATTAACTTCTATAAGTTTAAAGAATAATTTCTATAGAATTAAGTTTCATTTGTGGAGAGAAACTTAGTGGCTCCATCCCTGTTAAATTCTATAAACATTTTCCATAAGGGCTGTTATCGATTCCATTTGTTGCACAGCTTTCACTGCCTCACCTGTACTGTGACCACCAATCTGTCTCTACGAGTATTATTTTTAAGAGTCTCTGAACAGTCTCGGACAGCCATCGTAAATAAATAAGCCACTATCTTCCCAGCAAACTACTAAGTTTCTCACCAAAATTTCACTTGTCCAAAGTGCACAAGAGAATTTTCAGTCTAGGACAAATAACAAACTTCTGCTCCATTATCTCACAATCCATCTGAGGAACAAATGGGCAATATACACTATTTATTTAAAAAAAAAAATTCCCTTTCTTCCAGTAGTATATAGTGAACTTGCTTCTAGCCTTCTGTGGACGTCATATCATACTTGAAAATCACAACCTTCTATAAAGAAGAGCTATACTAGGCAATTTTAGTAACTTGTAAAATGTATTTATCATTTCTCTCCCTCCGGGGACTGTACAGTTGGCTGTGTAACGTAGACACCTGGACTTTGTGGGAAGAAATGCAAAACACCCCACCAATAAAATAATTTAAATCTCTCAAACATAATTGCAGTAAAATATGACAAAAATAAATGGTGGTGTAATATAAAGGTTTAATAGGCATGTGTTTGAGGTGACCTGCATAACTCACTTCAATTTACTTATAGTGACTACTGCAACCATCCCAAAATCATGCTGATACCCTGCACCATCAACTATTTCACATTATGGGCCAGATTTTGCTGCCTTTAGTCATGCTGCAGAGTATCTTTCTCCACAAACAGTCCCCCTGAAATCACTAAGGGAGTACAGTTCTACACAACAGAAGGTGGAAAATTCAGATCCTCTAAAAACAGACAAATTTAAAACAAATGAATTATTCACAGAAAGACTTTTCGATTATTTGCCCAGCTCTACAGTTGTAATGAAGATGAAAGGCTGGCCTATTTTAAATGTCTAAACTCTCCCACATATTCATAGATTTGAAGCCAGAAGGGATAATCATAAACATCTGGTTTGACCTCCTGCATAACACAACCTCAACTAGCAATTCCTGCACCACACCCAATAGCTTGTGGTTGAACATCTCTTTTAGAAAGGCATTCAATCTTGCTCTTTGATAAACTTCGATATGCTGACCTGACCGTTTCGCACCAGAATAGGTTGTCCTGCTTCTTACAATTAAAGGTATTTTACGTAGCAACATTAAAAAATGTTCTGCAATTAGCTCTAATGCAACCGATAATTAGATTTTATGCTGCAACTAGGTATAAACACAATTAAGCAGGAATTATTAGAGAGCTTTTTGCTAACAGGTTTCAGAGTAGCAACCGTGTTAGTCTGTATTTGCAAAAAGAAAAGGAGGACTTGTGGCACCTTAGAGACTAACCAATTTATTTGAGCATAAGCTTTCGTGAGTTACAGCTCACTTCATCGGATGCATGCAGTGGAAAATACAGTGGGGAGATTTTACATACACAGAGAACATGAAGCAATGGGTGTTACCATACACACTGTAACGAGAGCGATCAGGTAAGGGTGAGCTATTACCAGCAGGAGAGGGAAAAAAACCTTTTGTAGTGTTAATCAAGGTGGGCCATTTCCAGCAGTTGACAACAACATGTGAAGAACATTGTGTTTGTGTGGGGGGAGGGGAGAATAAACACAGGGAAATAGTTTTACTTTGTGTAATGACACATCTACTCCCAGTCTTTATTCAAGCCAAATTTAATGGTGTCCAGTTTGCAAATTAATTCCAATTCAGCAGTCTCTCGTTGGAGTCTGGTTTTGAAGTTTTTTTGTTGAAGAATTGCAACTTTTAGGTCTGTAATCGAGTGACCAGAGAGATTGAAGTGTTCTCCGACTGGTTTTTGAATGTTATAATTCTTGACGTCTGATTTGTGTCCATTTATTCTTTTATGTAGAGACTGTCCGGTTTGGCCATTGTACATGGCAGAAGGGCATTGCTGGCACATGATGGCATATATCACATTGGTAGATGTGCAGGTGAACGAGCCTCTGATAATGTGGCTGATGTGATTAGGCCCTGTGATGGTGTCCCCTGAACAGATATATGGACAGAGTTGGCAACGGGCTTTGTTGCAAGGATAGGTTCCTGGGTTACTGTTTTTTTGTTGTGTGGTGTGTGGTTGCTGGTGAGTATTTGCTTCAGGTTGTGGGGGCTGTCTGTAAGCAGGGACTGGCCTGTCTCCCAAGATTTGTGAGAGTGATGGGTCATCCTTCAGGATAGGTTGTTTCCATCGGTGATCTTCCTGAAAACACCATCCTAGCCACTATGGATGTAGAAGCCCTCTACACCAACATTCCACACAAAGATGGACTACAAGCCATCAGCAACAGTATCCCCGATAATGTCACGGCAAACCTGGTGGTTGAACTTTGTCCTCACCCATAACTTTCACATTTGGGGACAATGTATACCTTCAAATCAGCAGCACTGCTATGGGTACCCGCATGGCCCCACAGCATGCCAACATTTTTATGGCTGACTTAGAACAACGCTTCCTTAGCTCTCGTCCCCTAACGTCCCTACTCAACTTGCGCTACATTGATGACATCTTCACCATCTGGACCCATGGAAAAGAAGCCCTTGAGGAATTCCACCATGATTTCAACAATTTCCATCCCACCATCAACCTCAGCCGGGACCAGTCCACACAAGAGATCCACTTCCTGGACACTACAATGCTAATAAGCGATGGTCACATAAACACCACCCTATACTGGAAACCTACTGACTGCTATACTTACCTACATGCCTCCAGCTTTCATCCAGACCACACCACACGATGACCAAAACTTTTGAATTTGGGTACCTTTTAGGCATTTAAACACACCTATTAGAACATTTAAATAAGCAATCTGATTTTCAAAAGGTGCTAAGCACCTGCAACTCTCATTTAAGTTAGTGGGACCTGCAGGTGTTTAGCACCTCTGAAACACAGGTCACCTGATTAACAACACTGTACACAGACTCAACCCATGTTACTTAACAAATCAGTGTTGGTGGACATGTTGACTGACTGGCCAACTCAAACCCAGGAGGAGGGAGCATCATTCTGCAGCAACTGCTTACGTCAAGTTACGAAACAAATAGAAGGAATTCCATCTACCCAGCCCTCTTTGTCGAAGGAAAGTTGCTGCAACATGGAGCCTTTTGTAAGAAGGTCTTGAGTAGTCCACCATTCAGAGCTACAGGGAGAGCAGATAGAGATGGGGAGTGTTCATCAAACCAAAGTAACTTTATTAAAGGTTTTATCCCTACATTTTTAACTAAGAGGTTGTTTTTACACTGCTTAAAGGGGCTTATGCTGGATTTAGAATTCTGCTGTCAATACAGAAAGCTTTGTTCTGCTCTTATAGTTGACAGCACTTTAAAATGCAATTAATTTTCTTTAAAGCTTTTAAACACCTAAAAATAACATGTCATACTAGAGACGTCTGCTCTGTATGTTTATTTTTATTCATGATGAAATAATTGCTCTTGTCATACCTGGTGATTTACTTGCAAGTTGTCTAATTGTATGTTGCTAAGACGATATTAAAGTTTGGTGGATGGAACTTTATTTTTAGGAGCTACAGAAGTCATCAGCTTCAGCATTGTCCATAGGAAATGTTTTTTTTCCTCTCCCTGACTTTCCCCACCTTTGTTGTAGTATTTTCAGTAAATACATCTGTAATGCTGGCAGGCCAAAAGCCAAGTCTTGCCCAGACTACAGGCAAAAGTTAAGAACTAACAAACTTATAACTGGAGACCAAACCAGTTTCTCTGTTAGTTTTGCTCCAAATAGGTATTAGTCTTACAAGAATGTGTTTAATGTTTCAACTCTATGAAATGCTTGTAAGGTGCTGCATACATTAATTTCACTTGCAATGTCTGCATTCCATGCTATAACAAAATATGTAAGTTTTGCTTTGTAACTTTCAAAATGTTTGCTGTGAACTTGTGAATTCGAGCATGGGAATCCTTTTTATCCCTCCCACACGGATTGGCTTCTATCATCATTATTGGCTCCTCTCTCACCCTTCCGTTCGTATCAGATGTGACCAGTATTTGTGTTCTTTGTATCCCCTCCATGCAGGCAATAGAGATCTCTGGTTTGTATTTTGGGGGGGGGGGGGGAGTTCCCAGACCCAATGCCAAGCAACCCCACTTTCCTGTTCTCCCGCAGCTACCTTGTGAAAGACCATCTCCTCCACCAATCATATGAATGTATTTGTGCCCTCTTATCCACACCATGCCTCTTCAGGCCTTAGACTACAAACTTTTTCAAGCAAGAATCTTTGTTTTATGATTAGCATATGCAGAATACCAAAGAAATAAATAATCTCACTCAGAACCTTTCACACACACGCAATGAGGGGTTTTAAGTTAGAATGATGGAGGACTATTTTTGCAGAAAAACATGGTTTAAGGATATCTGTTTTAGCATCCTGGTATGCATTATAACACCAATATTAATTAGCTGGGAGTTTTGTACAAGCAGTTGAAGCTTGTTGGATATGTGCGTATTATAAAACACAAAAGTCTCTAACGCCGGTGTTGTTTTTGTTTTTTTAAGATCATTATTTATTGAAACTAATTAAGGTCTCCTGGATCTCACAAAATGTAGGCAACCTTTTTGTTTAGCTGTCCAAAGGCAAAATTTTACAAGTTCTCCCAGCCTTAATTTGAAACAGAATACTTACAAAAGAGAGACTCGTATGGCACCTGAGAGCAGGGAGAATCTGGCCTTCACACATCCTAAATCAGCCCCCGAAAAATCCACTATTTGCACTGTTCAAAAGCAAGTAATCCCTAGTTCAGCATTTCAGCCATTCTGCTTATCCGATCTCATCAGTGGAGCTGTGCAGATTATGATTTTCAGTTTCCTGGAAGTAAAACAATATATGATCCCAGCAAGAAACATGTGAAATAATATGTTCAGGAATGATAGGTAATGAATATATCAAATATATATAGGCCGAAAAAAGGAACAGATATTGAAATTTTGCATCCTGGATTGCTGTTATAGCTGGGCAATTTTTTATTTTTATTTTTTGGAGTAATGGCAAGTTTTAGGTTGACCAAAAGTATTTGAATAGTTTTGGCCAAAAATAATTTGGGACCTAGATTCATAAGGGGATTTAGGTACCATTCACAAAACTGGAGGAGAAGGAGGAAGTAGTGCCATGCCTTCCTATATCCTAGGGCACTAACCCAGGATGTGGGAGATGCAGGCTCAGTCCCCACTCTGCCCATTGCAGAGCAGACTTGACCCTGGGCCTCCTGGGTGAGTGCCCTAACCACTGGACTGTTTGGTATAGGGACCAGCATCACCACCACCTTTTCCTCCTCCGTTGTGTGCATCTACCCCTTCATTTCCTTTGGGTTTGTTAAAGAGATCGGCAATAAAAATTTTCTGATTCACCAAAATTTCTGAAAAGTTTTGGTTAGACCCTAAACCAAACAATTTATCTTTTTCAGAACTGTCAGTGAATCAAAATTAATTATTTGCATCTCTCTCTATATAATGCATACATAGTAATAAGGTTGCCTTAACTTAAGACAACATTGTAAAACTAAATGCTATTTGGTTTATTTTTTCTTGTGTTGCACTAAAGATAGGACACCGTTAGTTTTAACTAGATTACCGCCATCCAACAAGTGTTGCTCACACATTTTCTTTAGGAGGCATGTGAGCATTTAACAAGAATAAAGTTGTTACAGTACTTCAGCCTACACTTGTGTATTCTGCCAGGTACAATCCTTTAAAGCAGAACCCAAAGAGAATTTCAGTTGCACTAATTATATGAAAAAGGAATAATTTTCCCACTGCATTTTTATCTTACTCCTGGTAATCACACAGTAGCCTCAAGATGGCAATAGTTCTCCCTCCCAAAAGGCAGCAACTAGCATGAAAGCTGTGATAGCCAAGATACCTGAAGGCACCAAAGTGAATTATTAGACACAGATGAAGGTGTAACCGGGCCCCTAAAAATGCTCCTGTCTCCCTCTGATAGGCATACATAACTGCCATTGGACAGTAATAAATCTTGGAAGCCCATAGTGAAAGCCAAATACAAAGATATTGTGATAAAGAAAGGGGATATTTCCCATCATTAGTAACAGTTCCTGAACAGTCTGCTGCTTCCCCTCCCTCCTTAGAAATCCAAATTCAAATCTATTGTGAAGTGGGTGCATTCAAGTAATAGATCTTTATCTGTATTTAAAATCATTCACTGAAAACAGGTTGTATTTAATATGTGAGGAGAAAATAAGCAGCATCAGTGGAGGAAATCTTGAAAAAATACAGCTGTAAATAAAGTTCTATTTGATTTAACACAAAAACACCCCTGACAGTCTAGGGCTAATATCAGGAACCTGATCATTGCCAAAATGTATTTCAGTTCTGCATTTAAATAAACACTGTTCCGAACTATTGACAACATATATACTACATACTGTGCGCATTGCTTGAGCCCTAGATATACCTAACAGTATGAACCAAAGGCTGTGAACTAGAGTAGGCCTGGCCTTAGCAGAATAGCAACACGCTGGCTATTAGCCAACCAAGTAAGCACATTCCTGAGCTGAGAGGATGGTACAGAAACAGCCAGCAGTCTCAAGTAACTACCTAATCACATTCCTAGAAGATGATACAGGGACACATTCCTAGTAAGATAAGGAGGAAATGACAGGATAATGGATGAGGAAGTTTTGTTCAGACTAGCAGGTACAAGGTGGTAATTAACATCTACAGTGTAATATGTAACTTATTTGTATCACTGTATCAAAGGGGACATCACAGGAGGGGCCTCTTTGTACTGGCTTAAGGGACAGCATTGCGTTCCGTTGATTGAGCTGGCACCTTGTCATGGGCATACACGTTAGCATACCTGTAACCAGTGATGAGCTGCCAAAATCTTAACTGGTTCCCTCCTCACCCCACGAGGGGGTCATTGCCCACCCCCGTCCCCCGGGACTCCTGCCCCATCCAACCCAACTGCATTCCTTGACGCCCCCCCCCAGGACCCCTGCCCCATCCACCCCCCTCCCCTGTCCCCTGGCTGCCCCCAGAACTGGGCAGGAGGGTCTCGTGGGCCACTGTAGCGGGTGCCTACCCCACCCCTAAGAGCCAGAGGGACCTGCCGGGGGGCAAAGTGGGGAGTCCCATCGGTGCTTACCTGGGGCAGCTCCCAGGAAGCATCCAGCAGGTCCCTCTGGCTCCTAGGGGTGGGGGAGTGGCCGCTCCCCCCACTGATCACATCAAAAGTGGCGCCTTAAGTGCTGACTCTGTGGGTGCTCCAGGGCTGGAGCACCCACAGGGAAAATTTGGTAGGTACAGAGCACCCACTGGCAGCTCCCTGCCCCACGCCCGACTCCAGCTCACCTCTGCTCTGCCTCCGCCCCACTCTGCTTCTCCGTGCCCCCACCCCCGGCTTCTCGCGAATCAGCTGTTCGGTGGGAAGCCTGGGAGGGCTGAGAAGCAGGCGGCGGCTTCCCGCTCAGGCCAAGGGCTGCGGAGGTGAGCTGGGGCGGGGAGTGGTTCAGGAGCGGGGAACCACTCGCGTCCCCTCCCCCAGCTCACCTCCGCCTCCCTGGGCCTGAGTGCGAAGCTGCTGCCTGCTTCTCAGCCCACCCTGGCTGCCCGCGCAAACAGCTGATTCGCGGGAAGCCTGGGGGGGTGGAGAAGCAGAGCGGGGCGGCGCATTCAGGGGAGGAGGCGGAGCGGAGGTGAGCTGGGGCCGGGGCAGGGAGCTGCTGGTGGGTGCTCTGCACCCACCAAATTTTCCCCTTGGGTGCTCCAGGGCTGGAGCACCCACGGAATTGGTGCCTAAGGCGCCACTTTGGGCCTGTTAAATTTAGAAGCCCTTTTAGAACCGGTTGTCCCTCGCGAAACAACCAGGTCTAAAAGGGCTTCTAAACTTACAACCGGTTCTAGCGAACCGGCTCCAGCTCACCACTGCCTGTAACCATTGATCTGGGGAACTAGGACCGCGCTTTTTCGACAATAAACCTGGCCAAGCACCTCAGCCACTGAACCAAGCCTGTGGTCTTTCTTTATGATAACATTGAGGTCTGCTGGTGCCACGTACACGGGAGCTTCTGAGACCAGCAGCAACAAGCAGCATTAATGAGCAAATTTGTTCTTGCCAGTATTTCCCTCAATCCAAATGTGTCTGTTTTCTAAGCATCTTGTTGGATTGTATTTTCTAGCATTGGAGTTCGGTTCTATCAAACTGCTTATTTTTAACCTGGTCTGCTGCGAAGCTAGTAGCTCTTTACAGTTTATAAGACTATAATAGCTTAACAATAGGTAACAGGTAAATGACATATATGCAGCATCAAAAGAAGTTTCTTCTATCATCTTTGGCCCTTTGTACTGTAGGTAGAACGTCAACTTGAGACAGAATGGTTTGAACTATTGAACTGGCATATTTGTTAGCCACCTAGTTATTGAAATTGGTTTTGTTACATTACGAAGACGGGCACTCAGACCTGCAACTGGTGTATTTGCTGAAGATCTAGGTAGGGAGAGGTCTTGATGATGATTTTCTAGCATTTCATGTGATGCAGCTGGGGAGGGTTGCAGCTCGGGAGGACAGGGTAGACTCAAGTTAAGGCATCAAGGTATGAATGAGCTAGGCCTGAGGAGTTCAGGGGAAAATATCTTTACACAGCAGATTTTTAATTCAACATTGGACTCCCTAGTGTTTGTACTGAGAAGGGTCAACTTGCTAGATAGTGACCTTACCCATGCGCTCAGCTGGAATTGGTCTCTAATGGCAGAGTGAGTAAATGAGCTTCCATGCAGATTTACCAAGCAAGAAAATGTCATTGTTTAATATTTAGAGAAAGCAGGGAGAGCTCATTCCTGCACTCCTGCCAGTCATACCATCCACTGGCACCATTCCGAGTACAGGATCGTGACTATTGTACTTCAGCCACTAGAAAATCCTTCACAATTTTCTACTGAAAAGAAAGACAGGATAGAAACATGGTTACAGACTCTAGTACTGGATCCTACAGGACCAGGCCTACCAATGATAGTCCAGCAAGCTGCTCGCAGCCAGCAAAAGTACGGAAGCGTCTCTTAAAATAGACTCTGAAACAGTAACGTACAGTTCATCCCATGCCTGGTAGGAAATGCTTCTCTAACCATGTGAATGTTCAGAAAGCTGGGCCAAGCTGGTAAGGCGCTGGCTTTGTGCATATGAGTGTGTGATTCTCCTTCCTCCACTCACCCACCACTAGTTGCTGACTCAGAGGGAGGATATGGGACCTACTAGTATCACCTTGCAGGGTCCCAGAGCTGGGGCTCCAGCCCAAGTCCAAACTTCTACACAGACCAAACATCTACACAATTTTTAAACCCCAGAGTCTGAGCCCTGCGAGCCCGAGTCAGCTGACCCGGGGCAGCTGCAGGTTTTTTATCCCCGTGTAGACATACTCTGAATTACTACAGAGAATTCTTTCCCAATTGTCTGGCTGGTGTGAGTGTCGCCCACATGCTGAGGGTCTAACTGATCACCATATTTGGGGTCAGCATGGAATTTTACCCCAGGTCAGATTGGCAGAGATCTTTGGGATTGTTCATCTTCCTCTGCAACATGGGGCATGAGTCAGTTGCTGGTTTGAACTAGAGTATATGGTGGATTCCCTGTAACTTGAAATCTTTAAATCATGAATTGAGGACTTCAGTAACTCAGGCAGAGGTAATGGGTCTGTTACAGGAGTGGGTGGGTGAGGTTCTGTGGTCTGAGATATGCAGGAGGTCAGGCTAGATCATGATGGTCCCTTGTGGCTTTAAAGGCTATGAGCCCTTTTGTGCAGAACAGAGGTTTGTTGCAACAGTTGGCTTATAACTCTTTCAAACAAAGTACAACCTTTGACCCCTAACCCCACATTCTTGTCCCCTCTCATGTTCAGCTTTTCCTGTTCAGTCTGACACCAGACATTGCTAGGTAATTGCTTACATTTTCAGAATTGACTAGTGACTTAGGTTTCCTCATTTTGGGGGTGCCCAACTTGACACCCCCAAAGTGACACTGCTTAACTGGGTCTGATTTATAGTGAGTGGCTGCTCTGTGGAAGTCAGGCACTGAAACTAAAGCACCTCAGATCACTAGATACTTCTGCAAATTTAGGCCAAAAGTTTTGCAGAATATATTCAACTATGTAGTGTGAGGAATACTGTGTGAGAAGTAAGGCCCTGGAGCTGCGCCAGCTCAGTTCTCCTGACACCCTAACAAGTCAGCTAGGCTGCCTGATGGACTGTGCCTCTGGAAGCTAGAAGGCCAGTTCTGAAGCTCAGCAACAACAGCTCATTGGCTACTCAACGCACATGCCCACGGACGCTCTGCCTCCCTGCGTGCGTCTCTCGCCAAGCCCTACTCCTCTTTGCTCCTCCACAGTCCATCCCAGATCCTGCCTTGCACCGAGCCCCATTTCTGTCCTGTCCCAGCCGTGCTCCTGCCTTCCCTGCCTCCTGATAAGCCAGTTCTGACCCCAATTCTGTTAGACTCTTGGCTTTGGCATTTGGACTCTGATTCTGGTTCTGACCTTCAGCCCTGCTTCTTGGTTCTGGCCCTGTCTCGACCCCTGGCTTTGGCATTTGGACTCCAACCACTAGGCAAGACTCCTGCTCCGACCACTAAGCTTGGCCACCTAGAACCTGCTCTGCTGACATACCAACTTTCTGGAATTGGTTCAAAAACCTCAAGTTTAAGACACCCTGTGTTCTAAATCTTACTTATAAAAGCATACCCAAGAGTAATTGCAACATGACTCCTTCCTTGATTGCTATAACATTTACTACAAATTTGATAACTGTAGTTATAATGTCAGAGGATATTTTGCTTTCTGAGGAAATCAGTCCTACAAGCTGCTAAGTTCTCCCAACTCCTGTTGAGGTCAATAGTAGCTGAGATGGTGAGCATCCTCAGCAACAGGTCCATTGTGAAAACGACAGAAAGATCTTCAGTAGCAGAAAACATCACAACATGCATGCTCAGTAGCATAGTGTTGTACAACTTGCCGACTGACAGGCAAATCTCCAAAGGCTTAGCAGTTCTATTCAGATAAAACATCTAAAATTCAGAGGCTCTGGACATTATCCAGACTAGTGAGATTCCTTTGGGTCTGTAAGATTGAGCTGAAAAATCTTGTCATAAAGCTCATGAGAGCTTGTTCTTGCACTTCCTGTTTTTATTTGGGCTGAAAATGGCTTTGCTGTCTTGGTAGAGAAGCTTTTCCCAGCACCACAGTGAAAAAAAGGGCATGAGGGTTTTTTTTAAAGAAGAAAAAAAACCCAATACATTAGAACAATCTATTTTTTCTTATTTAAATCACATTCATTTAAATCTATTTTTTAAATTTAAATTAGATGTAATTGACATTAGTCTCTTTACTTGCTTCCCATTTTATAGTCTTAAATTCCTAAAATGAAGGCTTTGGATTGGTTTCTTCACTTTCCTAGTTGTTAGTAGACTTTCAGATTTCACATGGTTTTTCCTACTTAAAATGAGCATCTGTTCAGAGAAAGACAAATCCAGGGCCTCATTAACATCCTTACTGAGAAAAAACAAACAAAATTGATAAGCCCATAGCAAATGCTATATCTCTAACCAGAACCATTTCCCAAAACACTGAACTTTTCTCCAAGTAAAGAAGTCCCAAGTACTATGACCAGGCCATACTGCCTCAGTGTTTGCAGTTTGAAGTCAATAGGATTTGTGTTGCTAAGTTATTTGGATGTGTAAATATGGACTTGGGAGCCTAAAGTTAGGTTATTTTTGAAACTTTTGGCCTGTATGTAAAAATGTTCAGAATAACTTTGTCAGCGTATTAAAGGTCTAAACAACATTTCATTGTTAGCACGGTCACATCAAAACAAAAAACTGCTTCAAAGATTTTATACCACTAAAAAGTTTTTATTAAAAATAGTTTTAGTCCCTAAGGCTTTGAACACCTATGACATGATTAACTTTAACCTGATGAGTAGTTTCATTAAAAAAATCAATGACAATATTTATGCATCTTAAATTGTTTGCAGGATCAAGTCCTTAAAACATGCATTGTGGACAAGAGTGATCCAGTTGATATCGTGTACCTGGACTTTCAGAAAACCTTTGACAAGAGCCTACACCAAAGGATCTTAAGCAAAGTAAGCAGCCATGGGATAAAACGGAAGTTCTCCTCATGGATCATTAACTGCTTAAAAGATGGGAAACAAAGGGTAGGATAAATGGCCACTTTTCACAATCGAGAGAGTTGAATAGCAGGGTTCCTGAGGATGAATGCTGTTGAATAAATTCATAAGGGATCTGGAAAGAGGAGGGGGAAACAGTGAGATGGCAAAATTTGCAGATGATACAAAATTACTCAAGATAGTTAAGTCCAAAGCTGACTGAAAAGTTACAAAGGGATCTCATAAAACTGGGTGATTGCGCAACAAAATGGCAGATGAAATTCTGTGTTGATAAATGAAAAAATCACATTGGGAAAAATAATCCCATACTATAAGTACAAAATGACTACATTAGTTGTTACCACTCAAGCATGATGTTGGGGTCATCCTGGATGTTTCTCTGAGAACATCCACTCAATGTGCAGCGGCAGTCAACAAAGCTAACAGAACATTAGAAACCATTACAAAAAGGATAGAGAGAAAGAAAGTATCACAAATTCCACTATATAAATCAATGGTTCACCCACACCTTAGAAAACTGCATGCAGTTCTGGTCACCATCTCAAAAAAGATATATTAGAATTGGAAAAGGTACTGAGAAGGGCAACAAAAATTATTAGGGGTATGGAACAGCTTCCATATGAGGAGAGATTAAAAAGACTAGGACTGTTCAGTTTAGACAAGAGCAGACTAAGGAAGGATATGATAGAGGTTTATAAAATCATGAATGGAGTGGCAAAAGTGAATAAGAAATTGTTATTTACCCCTTCACATAACACAAGAACCAGGGGTCACCCGATGAAGTTAATAGGCAGCAGGTTTAAAACAAGCAAATAGAAGTACTTCTTCACATAACTCATTGCCAGGGGATTTTGTGAAGACCAGAAGTATAAATGGGTTAAAAAAAAAAAAGAATTAGATAAGGTGGTCAGGGATACAACCCCATGCTCTGGGTGTCCCTTAGACTCTGACTGCCAGAAGCTGGGACTGGATGACAGGGGATGGATCACTTGAAATTGCCTTGGTTCAGAGGAAAACAACAGAACATCTGGCACCAGCCACTGTCAGAAGACAGGATACTGGGCTAGATGGTCCATTTGGTCTGATCCAGTTCTTCTTTTGCATGTCTGGTGTAGAGCAGCATCTACAATTTCACCTGAAGTTGATCGAGCGAAATGACTACATCAGGAGTAGCAGAATTTATTGCAGTAATGCCTCCTTCATATTTATAAATTGGGCAGTAGGTAGGTAGGGATATGTTCGATGGTCTGTCGTGGGGAACCACACATGCACGCTGGGGAGTCCCTGATTTTCCATTTGTGCATTAGATGGCCGCATCTACCCTGGTTAGTTCGAATTCAGTTCAGAGTTGACCAAGATGACTGTTGAGGTCAAACCCAGAAATTATCTGACCCAGTATGGCCATGTTATGTTCTTATGGATCTGAGACCTCTGGTCAGCTTATTAGATCATGATGCATCTAGTGCCATAGATGATTTATTGCAGTTATCACTCATTTAACATATAGGATAAATCCAAAGTAGGAAACATGGCATCTGGGAGCAATTTAGGTTGGAGTTGGGGCAGTTCACCAGCCCCCTCAGCTGAGGAAACAGATTGTGAGCATATCTGAGTTTGGGCATTTTGTTTTTAATTTTATTGGCAAAATATCAAAAGCAATCAGCCTTCCTTGTGCTTCTACCGTAGACACCTTAGCTGTACTCAGCGTAAGGAGAAGGAAGGGAATATCACGTTTGTAATAGATAGATGATCTCGTGGTCCTTTCTGGCCTTAAACTCTGACATGAGCTGGCAAAACACCCAACCCTTCAGTCAGTCATCATCTTTGCAGGAAGGGTGAGATTAATCAGTGCCATTATAGAATCATAGGGTTAGCTTTAAAGAAATCCCTTTTACTAAGTGGTAGCCTCTTTAACTGGTCGAGTTCAACTCCCATCACGATTTATGCCTGCAGCAGTGGAAGTGTATTCTTCTGGGTGAAAAGTTTTCAAGTTTATTATGCATTTCATTAATTTTCAAGTCTCTGTATTCAGACTCATCCACTGTTAGTCACAACATTCACAGCCACACTGAAAATATATTCCATACTGCAAATGCTGCAAAAGAGGCCATTTTAAAAGCTCCCAGAAGGCGCAGTCAATGGAAGCAATACTCTTCCCATATTGCCAGTGCTTTGTCATCAGTACATGTCTGTTGCTAGACATGGTCAAAAGTAAATAGGTAAAAGTGGCATCTTGCTGCATCTGTGGAGGTGGCAGAGGCAATATTCCAAACCGGAGGAAAATGAAACCATCAGGCACAGTTCTTAACCGCAGAGTGATTTATTGGTGAAACAGGTAGAAACAGGAACGAACACACAAACGCAGCATTGAAAATGAACACAAAGCGTTTATTATATTGGTACTGAGGTTATTCCTGAGCTCACAGTACTGAAAAAGGCACAAACAGACCACTGGGACTCTCCAGATAATGCCAGTGATGGCTTTTCATCTCCCACAGCTCACTAGCTGGTGCCTCAGCCTGCCACCTGGTCTGCCATAACTGTTCCCTGTCACGTGACTTCTACTCTGTTAGTGGTGGAGCTTTTCTTCTACCACCAACTTTCTTTTGTCAATCACAATAAAAGGGTAGCACAAAATAGCCACTCTCCAGCTTCCAGGAAGTCCTAGGCATAGCTGCACTGTTTTACCATTACAGAGTCTACTCCCCAAGAGCAGAGAAATGTGATTTTCCGCTTTAGCTTGCTCATTAGATAGGCTACAGGCTTAGCCTCTAACGTATTTTACAATATCAAGACTTATTTAAAAAAAAAGTGATCTGAAGAGACCATTGGCTACAGACATTTACCGGCAGTGGAAGTTTAGAACAACCAGAGCATCCCTGCAAGCAAAATAAACCCAAGTAGAATTGTCTATATCAGAGGTTCCCAAACTTTTCTTATTGTGTACCCCCTTCCAAATCTACCAGCTGCCCACATATCACCACCTTTATCATCACTGATACTTTGTGTGTTTTTCTCCATGCTACCTATCTTTAGCCTCTGTCCATATTTCACTGTTACGTACACATATAGTAATAGTGCAACATATACAACTGGGGGGAAGAAACCTAAGCTCTGAGCTCAGTTAGACTGGACAGTTGCTTAGCAATTGAACCCGTGCTGTATGGTGATTGGAGGTGAGGGCACTGTACATCAGTGTCTCTGTATCTGTGTTCTTATTGGTTCATCTTGAAGTAAATTAACCACCATATTTTATATAACAAATTCCCACAGAGTTCTAAAGTTTCATCTGAGTAGCCTATTATGAAAAATGCAATAAATAAAATAATAAAATCCACTGTAAAACAATTTCTCCCGCATACCCCCCAAGAGATGTCTTGCATTCCACAATTTGGGAACACCTTGCTGTCCCATACAACTGGCACCCCTTCACCCAGGGATGACTCCCTATGCTCACAGTCCTTGTAACTCAGCTAGTGTTCTTTAGGCTGACCCGCTAGCAAGTGTGAAAAATTGGGACGGGGATGGAGGGTAATAGGAGCCTATATAAGAAAAAGCCCCAAATATCGGGACTGTCCCTATAAAATTGGGACCTCTGGTCACCCTAGTGTTCTTCCTGTGTTGCACCCTTCCACACTCAATAGTACTCTTGCCACCCTCTACCTCAACCACTGGCATTTTGCCGGGGGGGCGGGGGGGGAGGGGAGTACCTCCTCCATCCTGATTACTCCTGCCAACACTCCCTCCCCCCCCCATCAGATAGTGGGTCACACACATTGACTCAAGGCTACAGCACCTTAGATGTTTAAAGTTTCACAGTGAACTAGGATTGAACTCTGCTAACACAAGCAAGAGTGACATGGGAACTCTCTCTGTTACAACATCTCCAGCAAAACTGTCATGAAGGCTGAGGAGGAAGATGCAAGTGACATCACCAAGACCCTAGCACTGAAAGCTAGGTGTGTAATACAATTACAGGTACTACTTCCTATTAAACCTCAGGCTTTGTAGGCCCCAAATAGTCCCTGAGGTAAAGATGACCAAAGCTTTCTGAGTAACCTAAACCTATTTTCTGATGTGCCCTAGAATGGAGCATATATATGGCTCAAACACACATCAAGACAAGGGTTTTGTAGCCACTAGAAGTAAGATATCACTCTGGGATCTGAGAATCAAGATGTGTTCTTTTTAAGTCAAGCAGTGCAAACTCTGGAATCTGGAATGAGTGAGCAGCCTTAGTTGATCTGTGCAGTGGAACAGCAAATGGCTCATTCTTCCTTGGCTAGTATGGTTCTCCTGTGATCATAGTAGTGGGCATTTCACTGCATCCACCATTTCTGTGTCTTTAGCCTTTCTCCATGCACATTGACCTCTTATAGCACCTCTTGCCTATAAAGTCTTTGGTTGATTTCTCAGGGCCAGGTACCTTTTACCCCGCTCTACCACCAAATATTCATCTTTATCTCTCAGAGGTTGAAGCTGGAGGTGGTCAAAAATGGCTAGTTTCCAAGTCCAATATCAAATTAGCCTCTGGACAGAGCCGGATACTTCTACCAAACCTATTTTATGAAGGACCTATAATCCATGTCTCCCCACAATATGCGTGGGACATAAACCTTCTTTGTACAGTCCTTCCTTAAAACTGGCATCTTTAGCCATTAGCTTAGCAACTTTTCAGTGGTGCCTTCGGGACCAGTCCCAACACTGAGGTACAGGGACATTCCTCTGTGAAGACACTTTCCTATTTAACCAAACGTTATCTACAAATATATATCACACAATGTTTGCAATTTATTTCCATCATATCCAATTTGCTGAGGGTGACTCAGCCCATCACAGTTGTGAAAACTTATTTTTTGTCAGTCAGCTAAGCAGATGGCATTCTAAAATAGCCATTCTACTCTACTCAGCACTGATACTCATATTCCTCTAGATTGGCTCCCAGCAGGAAGGGAGGGTTGAAGGTTATTCTTAGTTCATGGCTTAACCAGTGTCAAAGATAAGAAGGGAGGAATGTTTCATTTTGTAAATTTTGGGGGTATTTTGAATCACGGTAAATAGACCATTGTGACTTTCTAGCACAAGTAACATTCTTTTTCAAGATCCAGCCGGTGTGTTATCTAATGAGGAGGATTAGAAGAAAAAGGGAAGGGAGGTAAGGAGGGTTTTTTGGGGGGGGTTGGGGGCAGTGGCACTCATCTCCTGTTCCAAGTCTATCCAATCTCCCCATCACACACACTTATTAATCTGACCAGGCTTGTGAGCTTGGCAAGTCAGATCCTTATATTTTTAAAGGAGTATTTTCTTGGAATGCCTCCTGCTCTGACATCACCTGTGACACAAATTGCCGCCTCCTCTCTCACACTCCTTCCTTTAAAAGGCTGCAAAATCCTAAGTAATAAATCTATGGCAAACTTCACTACTCTGGGCTACAGCTGATTGAAAAACAACAACAAAACTTGCATAGGAATTTTCCAAAGGTTGATAAAATGAAAAATGCTGACAGTTATGAAATTTCAATCAGCTGTGTAGTTGGTTGAAAAGCTTTTTCAGCGAGGGCAGGGGAGGGGAGGCCAGAAATCAAATTTGCAATAAAAAACTGAAAACTTCAAAATTCTGAAAGTTTTGACTTGCTCTGCTTAGAACATCACCTCCTTTTTCTATTTTCTATGATCTGTATTGGTACAGTCTGAACACCATGCCATTTGGATACTCCCCCCCCCCCCCCCCGTGTGATGGGGTGCAACTCACCACTGCGGCGCCTGCTACTGGCTGTCTTGGGAATTAGCTCTGCACCCTCTTCTGGTGGTGGCTCACCCACCGTCACCTCTGCTCCTGGTCTCACGTCACTCCCAGGACTGAGGCATCTTCTTCATGACACTTCCCTCCAGCTGTGCCACACTCCATGTTCTCCCCTTCCGGGAGACCTGCAATCTCCACCCAGCCACTTCCTTCAATGGCAACTGCAGTCCATTGTCCCAGGGCTGCTTCCCATGTGGCTCCAGCACCCTCTTCTGCTCTTACCTCAGGGCCTCAGCCTGCAGGCCCTATCAGTCTACCAGGAGCTCTCTCTAGCTCCCCAGTCCCTGGTTACAGCACTGAATTATCCCAGGTGCGGGGGCTTCTTCCCCCTGCTAGGAGCCTGGTCTTCTCCCCTCGAGCTTCCATCAGCTACTGAGCTCTGCTCTGCCAGTAGCCCTTCTTATATGGGCCTGCCAGGCCATGATTGGCTGCCTCCAGCGCAGCCTCCCTAGGGCTGCTTTTAATCCCCCTTTTCTGCCAGTGAGGAGCAGCCACCCCATCATACCTCATGTGAAACAAAATTATTTGACTCTTTTGAAATTATGCCTTTCTTTACATTTTGTAGCACCTAGGAGCCCATCTGAGATTGGGGCTGTTGGACGCTGATACACAAAGAAAGAGAATCCCTGCCATGATGACCTTATAATCTAATTGTAAACCATTTCTCCTATCGATGTCAACCGTTTTATGGGCCCATACTGCATGACTAAAATAGGCACCAATTTTTTCTGAATCTGTGGTACCATCTAACATCTCCCAGCATTCTAAAGAAAGAGTGTTATACTGGGCTGCCTGTAAATCAGGGCCAAAGTTTGATTTGATCATCTCACATTGCTCTGAACGTAGACTCCTATTATCAACAGAGTTTATATAGTAAACAGATTCGAGTCTCTCCTCCTCCATGAGGACCTCCTTCTCATTCCCTGGAAAAATGATCTCTAGTCTTACCTCTGAGCAGCAAATGCCAGCTGACTTCTATCTTCAGGGCACTGAACTGACATAGATGATAAGGAAGGGAGGAAGAAGTAGTAACCCATTCTGGTGCTTCTTTCAGGGCAATTGCTGCCCTTTTATGCTGATTTCATTGACTAATTAAGCATGGAAACAGTCCAGATGGCTAGTCTGCAGCATCAGTCACTCTGTCAGGCTTAAATCCAGTGGGTAAAAATCTACAGCTTGAGAGTTTAGAAGGTTTGTTCACTAGAGCTGAAAACTGAGACAAATAGCTCACCATGGTTTAAAATTTTCCTTGTAAAAAACATTCTACTTTTTCCAGTCCTAAATGGACTAATTATAAATCACTAAGGGAGAGGGGCCACCTGCTTCCCTGTTTATCATTAATATTTTGTGCTTATGTAGCACCTTTCATCCTCAAAGCACTATGCAAACATTAAAGCTCACAACACACCTGTGAGGTGGTTAAAAGAACGCAGCTACCTTAAAAGTGCCCACTTGCACATAAAAATATTCCATTTACTTGTGTTACAAGAGTCCCACCAAAGGTTGGAAGAAATATTTTTCTTGTTTTGAATGTTGGTTTACTTTATGCATTTGACAACACTTTGTATATAGTAGTTTCTCTGTTTCCTCTGTACAGTCAAACAGTGTCTCCTGTTGCCTGGCTACTTCACAGAGCCACTGTAGAGGGAAAAAATAATTTTGAAACATAGGAAAATAGGGACTCTGCTTTCTACTGTGCTTTACCTTGTACAATCACTGACACCAGTACAGAATCTTTGTGAAAGTACCAAATCCAACACTGACATTTCACGCTTAGTTGCACAGGTGTGACTGACAACCTAAGGTATCAAGCAATGAAGAATCAGGGCCAGAGATTGCAAAAAACCTTCCCTTACCATTACGTCTTCCTGTCAATTTATTGTAAAGACCAAAGAACTGTTTTACATTCATCTTCTGAAATTGACTAGTTTTCAAGTGTGTGCGTGCCCCTTTGTGTATTATACCTGTTTTCAAGATGGATAACCAAGGCACAGAAAATAGCCTTGCTCATGGTCACACATCCAGTCAGTGGCAGAGCAAGGAAGAGAACCAAGGAGCTGTATGATGTCCCCACTGCAAAGTTTTTTTAGGCAATGAACCACCACTTTCTGTTTGAGGATCCTTGAGCAAACACCCACTTAGATACAGCTTTTTAGATTTCTTACATCAAAGGAATGTACGCTTATATTCTCCATCTCAGTAAAAAGATAAGCACTGTAATATTTCAGTAATTCTTTCAAAGAGTATATCTGCCTCAAACCAAGTGACCTAGTGGAGTAGTTCAGTTGCCTGACTCTCCTGACAACATCTAGCATATTGATACTAGTAACTTGGATAGAGAAGTTTAAACTCTCTATCAGACTGACACTGAATCATTGTAACCTCTAAGAACAGTGAACTGGGATGATAGCCTTTTTTTTAAAACTACAGACCATTCAGTGAAATTAACCTTATTAAAGGGGTATTGCTTTCATCTGTCTTTAAAACCACTACCATAGAAACCTTTTGTATTGTACATATCTAGTCTCTATTATTCCTCTATTTCAGAGGAAGTCTGTTTTTTATTATTCTGTGACTATCACCGGGCTGCTATACTCCTGTAGCTCACGAAAGCTTATGCTCAGATAAATTTGTTAGTCTCTAAGGTGCCACAAGTACTCCTTTTCTTATAACTAGTATTGTTATAATATCATTGAACACCTCATAGCACTGGAGTGATCACCAGTTCAGATACTCCTGGACAGAAGGACAAAAACCTTAGTGCCAAAAATATAACAAACCTCTGAACTACATCAGGGTTAATTAATATTGCCTTATCAAAGAACCATATGCCAGCAAACTAGAACAGAAGAAATCCTTTGGCAATGTTGTACAGTTATCCCTATTGTAAATGGGGAAGTTAGAAAGCAGCTGATAAGCTTTAGAAGAAACAGTTATACCACCCACACCAAGGTCTTATGCCATACCTATATCTGAGGGTCAGTCCTACAGGAGGAACCAAAGACAACCAAGGAGGACATTGGCTCGGTTTCTTGAAAATGTAAAGAATGCTAATGACAGTCTTTATGCACTAACTGAATTAGCATATGCCCACCCAATTCATGGCAAAAATCAACAGAGCAACCATTGTGTTTTTGGGGAGGGGGGGGGAAGGAAGCACATTTTAACCAGCCCTGTCTGATAGAAGTAAAAGGGCTAGACAGAAGAAGGCTATAATCCCGAAACTCTTTCCCCGTATTGTTTAAGTGATAGCTCTATTTAAAGCCAGTTCTTATTGATGTGTATACATCATGTAAATATCACTATTAGCACTGAAAGCTAACCTAAATGGAACATTTCAAATTAAAATTGGTTTGATCCTTCACCGTTTTATTGGAGACAGGCACAATCTTGTAGCTTAATCAGAGTTCATTGAAGCCAATACTTGTTAATCCTTCCAGTTTATATAAATAGAGAGATGATTTACACTAGTCATCCTATATTATATAGCAAAGAAAAAGCATCTATCTTTTCATCTTGAAGCTAACAGTATTGAGCTGAATTCATCCCTAGTGTCAATCTCCCACACTAAGATCTGGCACTGATGTTCTGGGAAGCAATTAGTGACTTTGGAGTTTTGCTGGCAGAGAATAAATAGAAAAATCCAACAAAAATATCATGTTTTTAGAGTGTTTATTTAAGTGTAATTTCTGCCAAGAACAACCAGAATCTGGATAATGTCTGTTTTGTTGTATCTGGAGTACAAAGTCAAAATAAATAAGATGTACAAAGCTGGAAGGCAAGTTCTGCCATTTCAAGAAGCTCTGGCTGCAGGTTACTTTGAACACAAGAACAGCCATACTTGGTCAGACCAATGGTCCATCTAGCTCAGTATCCTGTCTTATGACAATGGCAGGTGCCAGATGTTTCAGTGAGTGAACAGAACAGGGCAATTATCGAGTGATCCATCCCGTTGTCCAGTCCCAGCTTTTGGTAGTCAGAGGTTTAGCAATATCCAGAGCATGGAGTTGCGTCCCTGACCAATTTGGCAAACAGCCATTGAGGGACGTATCCTCCATTAACTTTCTTAATTCTTTTTTGAACTGAGTTATTGTTTTGGCCTTCAAAATATCCCGATGAGTTCCACAGGCTGAATCTGCACTATATGAAGTAGTACTCCCTTATGGTTGTTTTAAACCTGCTGCTTTTTAATTTTATTGGATGACCCCCTGGTTCTTGTGTTATGAAAAGGGGTAAACAACACTTCCCTATTCAATTTCTCCATACCATTCATTATTTTATAGACCGCTATCACATCCCTCCTTAGTTGTCTCTTTTCTAAGATGAACAGTCCCAGCCCTTTTAATCTCTCCTCATATGGAAGCTGTTCCACACCCCTAATCACTTGTTGCCCTTCTCTGCACCTTTTCCAGTTCTAATATATCTTTTTTTGAGATGGGGTGACCAGAATTGCACACAGTATTCAAGGTGTGAGCATACCATGGATTTTTATAGTGGCATGATATTTTCTGTCTTATTATCTGTCCCCTTCCTAATGGTTCCTAACATTCTGTTAGCTTTTTTGACTGCTGCTGCACATTGAGCAGATATTTTCAGAGAACCATCCACAATGACTACCTCTTTCTTGAGAGGTAACGGTTAATTTAATCCCAACTATACGTACAAAATGATGGGGACTATGTTTTCCAATGTGCATTTCTTTGCATTTATCAACATTGAATTCTGTCTGCCATTTTGTTGCCCAGTCACCTGGTTTTATGAGAGCCCTTTTAACTCTTCAGTCTTTGGACTTGTCAACAAATTTTGCTGACAATACCAGTTACTCGAGATAGTTCTCTCACTGTTTACCCTTTCCCAGATCATTTATGAATATACTCAACAGCACTGGTCCAAGTACAGATTCTTGGGGAAGTTGTCTATTTACCTCTCTCAACTGTGAAAACTATTTATTACTACTATTTGTTTTCTGTCTTTGAGCCAGATCTGTGAGAGGACCTTCCCTCTTATCCCATAACTGGTACTTTGCTTAAGAGCCTTTGGCAAATGACATTGAAAGATCAAGGTACATTATATCCAGTGGTGAGCTGGAGCTGGTTCGCTAGAACCAGTTGTTAAATTTAGAAGCCTTTTTAGAACCAGTTGTTCAGCAAGGGACAACTGGTTCTAAAAGGGCTTCTAAATTTAACCGGCCAAAAGTGGTGCCGACTCCATGGGTGCTCCAGGCCTGGAGCACCCAAGGGGAAAATTTGGTGAGTGCAGAGCACCCACCGGCAGCTCCCCGCCCCACTCCCGACCCCAGCTCACCTCCGCTCCGCCTCCTCCCCAAACGTGCCACCCCCCCAGCTTCTCCACCCCCCCCCCCCCCCGGCTTCCCACAAATCAGCTGTTCGCACAGGAAGCTGGGGCAGGCTGAGAAGCAGGCTGCGGCTTCCCGCTCAGGCCCAGGGAGGGGGAGGTGAGCTGGGGCGGGGGGGGCATAAGGAGGGCTGCCTGCACCGCAGCAGGTAACCCGTGGGGGGGGGGGAGCAGGGGAACTGCTCCTTGCCCCAGCTCACCTCCACCACCCTCGGCCTGAGTGGGAAGCCAGAGGAGGCGGAGCCGAGGTGAGCTGGGGCTGGGAGCTTCTGGTGGGTGCTCTGCACCCACCAAATTTTCCCCCTGGGTGCTCCAGCCCCAGAGCACCCAGGGCGTCAGTGCCTAAGGCACTACTTTTGATGTGATCAGTGGGGGAGCGGTAGCTCCCCCTGCTCCCCCCACCCCTAGGAGGTAGAGGGACCTGCTGGATGCTTCCTGGGAGCTGCCCCAGGTAAGCACCTCCAGGACTTCCCACCTCACCCCCGGCAGGTCCCTCTGGCTCTTAGGGGTGGGGTGGGCACCCACTACTGTGGCCCATGAGACCCTCCTGCCCAGTTCTGGGGGCAGTCAGGGGACAGGAGAGGGGGGTGGATGGGGCAGGGGTCCTGGGGGGGGGGGGCGTCAAGGAACGCGGGGGATTGGATGGGGCAGGAGTCCCAGGGGGGCAGAGGTGGGCAACGACCCCCTCTTGGGGTGAGGAGGGAACCCGTTGTTAAGATTTTGGCAGCTCATCACTGATTATATCCACTGGATTACCCTTGTCCACATGCTTTTTTCACACCCTCAGAGAATTATAATAGATTGGTGGTGAGGCATGTTTATATTTACAAAAGCAGTGTTGACTCTTTGCCAACATATTGAGTTCATCTGTCTCTGACAATTCCGTTCTTTACCATAGTTTCAACCAATTTGCCTGGTACTGAAATTAGGCTTACTGTCCTACAACTGCCAAGACTGCCTCTGGAGCTTTTTTAAAAAATACCTATTACATTAGCTATTCTCCAATCATCTGGTACAGAGGCTGATTTAATCAATAGGTTAGATACCACAGTTAGTAGATCTGCAATTTCGTTATTGAGTTTCCTCAGAACACTTGGGTAAATACCATTGGGTCCTAGTGACATACTGTTTAATTTATCAATTTATTCCAAAACCTCCTCCACTGATACCTCAATCCGGGACAGTTCCTCAGATTTGTCACCTAAAAAGAATGGCTCAGGTGTGGGAGTCTCCATCATATCCTCTGCAGTGAAGACCAACACAAAGAATTCATTTAGCTTCTCCGCAACAGCCTTGTCCTCCTTGACTGCTCCTTTAGCACCTCAATTGTTGAGTGGCTCCACTGATTGATTGGTAGGCTTCCTGCTTCTGATGTACTTAAAAAATGCTGTCAGTTTGTGTGTCTTTGGCTAGTTGCTCTTCAGATTCTTTTTTGGCCCGTCTAATTACACT
This sequence comes from Natator depressus, assembly GCF_965152275.1. Taxonomy (NCBI): domain Eukaryota; kingdom Metazoa; phylum Chordata; order Testudines; family Cheloniidae; genus Natator; species Natator depressus. The sequence goes on along the minus strand of NC_134239.1, from coordinate 32,807,614 downwards.
TTTATACTTTGACTTGCCGGAGTTGGTGCTTTCTATTTTCCTCAGTAGAATTTGACTTCCCATTTTTAAAGGAAGTCTTTGTGTCTCCAACCACCTCTTCTACTCTGTTGTTGAGCCATGGTGGCATTTTTTGGTCCCCTGACTTTTCTGGGAGGGAGAGGGAATATATTTAGTTTGAGCCTATTATGGTAGGTTTTTATTTTAATTTTTTTTAAGTTTCCATGCAGCTTTCAGGCATTTCACTCTTGTGACAGTTCCTTTTGATTTCCATTTAACTAGTTTCCTTTTTGAAGTTAAATGCTATTGTGGTGGGTTTCTTTGGTATTTCCCCATCCCTGCAAGAATGTTAAAGTCACTAATGGTGTGAGACCTTTAAGATAAAGGTTTCAAAAGCACTTAAGTGACTGAGGAATCTAAGTCCCATTTTCAAAAGTGACAAGCACTTGGGAACCTAAATCTCATTGATTATACTGGAACCAGAGACTAAAGCCAGCAGAGCAGATAACAGAAGCGGTTTAAGTAGGGAACCCTGCACTGGGGTACAGTAGGACCTTCCATACCGAGAAATGTCCCGGGGAGAACCCATCTCCCCCACCACCGCCTGTGAGGGCACTAGGATCCCCATTCCCTCCAACCATTTGAGAAAACCTGCAGAGAGGAAGCAGCCAGACTGAATTTGCTACAGGAACAGTGTAAGCAGGGACCTCCAGAGGTTGACAAGATGAGATTATTTTCTACAGTTTTGACTGAACATGCCCTGCCCTATGTGATGGGTTGGTTGCTCCAACCCAACCCCCTCCACACACCTGTCTCCTACTCACTTCACCTCTTCCTCTTCTCCTTTTATCCCTACTCCTCATCCCCATTATGTCCCTCTCCCTTCCTTGTCTTTCCATTTAGCTAATTTCCTCATGACCAACCTCCACCCAAAAATAAAATAAAAATCCTGGCACTAACTTTTTCCAGACCTGAAGAAGAGCTCTGTATAAGTTTGAAAGCTTGTCTTTTCACCAGCAGAAACTGGTCCAATAAAAGATATTACCTCACCCATCTTGTGTCTCTAGGGGCACTAACATGATATTTGCCACCATCACTCTTTACTCGACTTGTATGTTATACCACTTTCCCCTACTCCATGTCTGTCTTGTCGGGTTAGGTTGCAAGTTCTCTGGGGCAGGAACTGTCTACTACACTGTGTTTATCTAATATCTGGGTCCCCATTATGTTAATCTGAGGCAATACCTAGTCTTTACTATCATAAATAAGTAGAAGATGGACCATTGGTCTGACCCCGTACGTCAGTTCCTATCAGGGCCACCACATGAATTCCCAGAGTTGCTGAAAGACCTTGTCAAATCTAAGTGGCAGAATAACGGCTCCTGTACCATCCACATTTTTCAGTTATAGAAAACAGAAGTTCCACTGAAGAGCAATTAGGAAACCATATAGGAAGTGTTTTGCAGGCTCAGATTTGAGACTGGTCTAAGCTGCCGTATTTTACAGATACCAAAAAACAAGTTAACGTCTAATGATGCCTTAAGCAAGCAGCCATTCCCCTTTAAACAAACTTCTCTCCTGGCCCAAGACCGCAGATTGGTACCACTGTGCATCCAGCCAATGAAATTTATGCCAGTCCCTTCAGGTCATAGCAAGGACCTGAATAAAGCAAGCGCTATTCTTTCTCCCCCCCCGCCATGAGCGGACAATGCTGCTTCCAGCCCATGCAAGCTGGAAGAGTGAGAAACCAATATGATGAATCCAACTCCAGATCTCAAAACAGTGTACAAGTAGCACTATTAAGCTTTTATAACTACATCAAAACACCGCCAATACAGTTATAGAAGCATTTATGTACACATTCCACCATGTGCTATATACATGGCAGTGTTCAGATCACAAGATTTTCTACATGAAAAAGATATAGTGGTAATTTGTAAATGCAAACACCACAATGATCACCACCTCGATTCCACTCTATTTCCTTTATAGCATCATCAAGAGATATTCTGAGAAACACATTGGAAGACTGATCAAGAATACAAGGGCTTACAAGAACTCAAACCATCCTTTATCAAGTCTGCCAATACCATACACTCTGAGTTACATACTGAAAACTTCTGAAACTTCTAAATCCCTAAAGAATTTGGATTTGGCAAATCAGGTCCACCCCCCCCCCCATGTAACTTTACTAGTTTTAACACCAGTGGATCTATAACTGGTGTTAGATTGGATGGTAGATATAAACAGGATTGTTAAATTGGTCAGAATATGAAAGAGTGGTCTAAGAAACTGTTTAGGTGGAAAAAATAGTCTTATCTGGAGATCTGGGAGAGAAGAATTCCAAGCAATTTCATGGTAGGACGTGGGATTTCTTGTTCTCCCTTGTATTTGTTTTTGTTAAGGGATCCCTAAAGCAGAGTTTCTAAAGACAGACCTGGGGGACATTCCCCTTTATGTCCAATTACCAACAGGAGAGTGGGTTTGTGGGGTGGGGAGAAAACCTAGATTTGTGCTGGAATTGGCCCACCTTGATTATCATACACATTGTAAGGAGAGTGATCACTTTAGATAAGCTATTACCAGCAGGAGAGTGGGGTGGGGGGAGAGAAAACCTTTTGTAGTGATAAACACCCATTTTCTCATGGTCTGTGTGTATAAAAACATCTTCTGTATTTTCCACAGTATGCATCCGATGAAGTGAGCTGTAGCTCACAAAAGCTTATGCTCAAATAAATTGGTTAGTCTCTAAGGTGCCACAAGTACTCCTTTTCTTTTTGCCTCTATACAGCAAACCCCTCTTTCTGGTGGATGTATATGCAAGGGCACTACAAACAAAGTACAGAGAACTTTTATCTATTTTCCTTTTCTTTAATAAAAGCCCAACAAACAAAAGAAGATTTTTTCTCTCGAATGTTTCCCCTTCCACTGCTTACTGGGTCAACTAGCCACATGAGTGATGAAGCGTGGTTGTGCCTCACTACACTTGAGAGACTTTTCTCCCACATTAAAGCCTTCACTTGCCTTAGTTTTTCGGCTCAAAGACAGAAATTGTTACCTGAAGGGAGTAAAAATGAAGTTATTTCTTCATCTTGAGCTAAAAAGAGACTAATTTCGTCAGCTACCTCCTGACAATTGGTTGATATGTGACTACAGCCAGCCCAGCTGTGGCTAATCTAAGGAGTCTAGTGCAGCAATCAGCATTTAGAAAGAGGTGAGACAGTTTGAGTATTCTACCATATAAAACCTCTGCAGGAAAAGCCTAGATTACTTCAGTAGTATGAGGGACAGATCCCTAGCAGGTGTACGTTACCATTTACAGCAGTTGAAGATCTGCCCTGAGTCTATCCATTGTAAGTACCGGAACAGATGAGCCATGGCCTGCCCAAAACTAAAAGACTTGCCCCCTCAACTGAGGGCGAGGAACCACAAACCCCAGGCAACAACTGAATTTGTGGGACAACAAATGCAAAAAAATACATGCCTTGAGTCTAGTGAACTCTGTTAGGTCACAGTCTGGCTCTGCCAGGAAACTTTCTGTGTTTATTTTCCTTTTTATTCATCAGGGTTTGTCTTTTATGCATTTTGGCCCTGATTCAGTGAAGCAGTTAAGCATGTGCTTAAGTCCCATTGAAGTCATAAGCTTATCTACTTCGCTGAAGTGGGGCCTTTATCTTTATTTGCTCTGGCACATCAGAACCTACTCCAGTCACATGACTGGCATCACAGTGAGATACATTTCAGAAATAATTGCCATAACAACCAAACTATGCCTTGCATTGAGCATGACAATACATAACCTTCACCTCCTTCTCTTCAACAGCAATAATTTAGCATATAAAATATTTTATAGCAAAGAATGCAGCAAGATGATAAATATATTGCTGATTCTGAGTGAAATTCTAAGACTTATCAACTGAAAGCAGATGGGTTTTGTAGCTCAGGTTTTCTGAACCTTATCATTAGGAAGCTGTTCTTTTTACTAATAAATATTGTGTTCAGTCACTGTTGGTAATGGTTGTTATGGATTATGAAGTAATGTGGTTAGGTTCCCAAGTGGAATGGATGGGTTTATTTTCACTAGTACAGCTGCCAGTACATTGATAAATTAAGAAATTAAAAAGCAGGTTTCATCATTAGCAAACCAAAGCAGAATATTGATCTGGCTCTGAACACATTTGTTTCAACTTTTGAAACTCTGGTGTAAAAGGCAACTGCACCTTTTGCTTTGATGATCTCAGTAGTTATGCAAAGTTAAACCTGTATTTGCATGAGAATGGAATGCCAAGGTACTGCAGGAAGTAGGGCTGGCACTCAGACAGCACTCTTCTATCAAAGCTATACCAATGCCTATGCATGTCGGTAGGGGGCACTGTAGTACTGGAGATCCGCTCTTTCACATAGGATTTAAGACAACACTCTTGCCCACTTGTGGTTATGAAAGATCCTATGGAACTTTGTACTTTGAATGTCTGTACACTGGATATTTCCATTTCTAAAGCATTTGGGGATAAAAGACATTATAGTAATAAGATCATTATAACTACCCAGATTATGAAGGTGCTTTGCACAAAGCTCAAGTTCAGCATGATTTTTTATTTCAGGTACAACTGGCAGGATACTTTTTTCAGCTATATATATATTATGACATTGTATAACCCATCCCATGATATATGGTAAAAAGAGAGAATATATTTTAGAAGCTGAAGGGAAATATTACCACCGCAGCTTAAAGTTGGTCTGATTTAGCAATTCTCCTCCATCCCGTTCATCAAAAAGATTTTTTAAAATTATGAACTAGTGGTCTGCTGGTCCCAAAATGTATTTGGGGGGGAAAAAAAGCAGATTTAAAAAGGTAAAAACAGTATGGCCCAGATCCGAAAGAGTACTTAGGCATTTCACTCCCATTTAAATCAATGGACATTAAGCACCTAAATGCCCTTGAGGATCTACTGCATAATTTTCCTTAAAAAATTTTTTTTTTTTTTTTTTTTTTTTTTTTTTTTTTTACACATTCCTAGAAATTAAAGGTAGTTTAACTGATTTTAAAAAAAGCAAATCGTGCTTCTGAACTAAAGCCACTGATCCTGAAAATATAATCACTCAGGCCCCAGTTCCAGAAGATACCTATGCCTAACTAAAAGCATGAGAGTAGTCCCACTGACCTCTGAAGTTGATATTTCTCATCAATACAAAGAGCTCACTCATATGCTTCAAGTTAGGGGTGTGCTTTAGTACCTTGCTGAAAGTAGGCCATAATGCCTTCTTGCCTTCAAAATGATATACTTTCATTAAACCTGTGATGCACAAGCGGAAATACTGACAGTTCCTTTCGATGATAATGCTCGTTGGTGCTGCTAGTATATAGTTTATTATTAACTAGCATACCTGCCAACAAAAGGAGATTTAATTCTGTGTCAAGTTAATTTGACTGGACTGTGCTAATTTTTCAAAAATTTGCACTCCTGGCATAGATAAATTCCATTAATGGAGTTTGAATCAGACACTGTGGCTTTAAGGGTAAACAGCAGCATAAAAAAAACCCCAAACAACTATTTGATCCACTTCATACGTGAAACGTAGGACTGAAGTTTCTTTTCTGAACTGTTCATGCTGAACTATAACGCCCTCCCAGGCTAGATGTTGATTTGGATTGTAAAATATTTTACAATCAAACAAGGAGATTCAAACTAAGACATCATATTTCCTTAGAAGTGAAAGTCCATGCATTAAAGTTCAGAAGGTTTTCTTTACAATCTGAAGAGCTAGGGGCTTATGCTTCCCGGAAAAGAAAACTTACGTTTTGGAGCACAAGAGTCACCTCAAAGAAAGCATGGGCAAGCCAGACCAATTCAAGCCCTGTTCCGCATTAAATCCCATGCTGAATCTCTGAGTGGTGGAAGAAAATTACTTTTATTGCTAACATACAGTGACTTTGATGAAGAAATGCTACCGCATTTATTAAGGGAATGATTTTAATGTTTGGTGTACGTTAAGGTTTATTTCCTCACAGTAAATAGCAAACAATGGACTAGAATATCCCCTCCTGCAAATAAACCTGCAGGATGGAGAAACAAGGGTCAGTAAATTGCATAACTGATTTAGTGGTCAGGATAGAAACTAACCTTGTGCAACTGCAACTAAGAGAGAAAGGATGGTCTAGTGGCTAGGGTGCTAGCCTAGGCAATAGGTGATCTAGTTTCAAGTCCTGGTTCCACTATAGACTTGCTACGTGAGTCACTTACCCTCTCTGTGCCTCAGTTCCCCATCTGTAAAATGGGCCTAGACTTGAAGTGGCTGGCAGTCTAGGTACCTACCTAAACCAAGAAATTGACAGAACTTGGTCCTACCAAACCTTGGCATTAGAAAAAGGAGATGATGATGATGTACAAATTAATGTGGCAGCCGGTAGGAACACAGCTCCAGTTTGACCATGTCACCTGTAGAGGGAAACAAAGTGCTTTTGTTCCCACAAGCCTGTTAGCCTTGGGGTTCGTACCTTCACTTTACTCCTCGCACTGGTGTCTGAGCTTGGAGTTGGAAAAGATTCAATGTACCTGTAATGGAATAAACTATTTCTTAACTGCAAAAAATAATTACAGTAATAACTGTCATCCAGTCAAGATATGTTTGCAGGGATCTGTCAAACTATAGTAAACAAAGGAATAATGACAGCTACACAATAGTCCATTATAATTGGACAACACACAGCATCCTTGATGATAGATAAAAGCCAGAGCTTCAGCAGATGCTCCATTTGTCACTGGCTATGCCATTTTACACCATCGGAGGATCTCACTCATATAATATCTCTTACAAAGAGACAAAAATGACCATCAGGCTATGCACATGATAAATCTGAAACCAAGCAATCTAATATCATGAACCTTTTCTTTCCTCATCCTTTCCTCCCTTGTTGTGGTTTATTGTTACTTGTTGTGTGATCCCTAAAAATCAGACTAAACTCTTCAGGATGGGGACCTTGTCTGTTATGCACTGTGTAAGCTTTTGGAGTTTTTGTTATGAGTATGTGTATAGTGCCTAGCTCAACAGGGTCTTGATCCATGATTGAGGCTTCTTGGCAATGGATTCATAAAAGCACACGTTTGGGCATTGTCAAATACAGTACATAATAAAGATCTCGGCTAGATGCAAATGGAATTCACTACAGCACAGTCTCCAAGATACGTGATATATTAGACAATCACAGGTATGGGGGGTGAGGGAGAGAGGGTGTGTAAATGAAGGAACCCATTTCTTTTAAATGTAGTGTTATACTGAGATTCTCGTCCAGTATTTGTTAGTACAATATAATTTTTCTGTAGCAATTTTAATTTACACTACAGAGTTGCCTTTATGTATCATACAAATAAATAAAATAAATCATGTAATATTAGAAATGACAGCCTCGATCACTGGCTGCAGCTGAGTGATGACCACTGTCGCTCAAGGGGACAGGTGAAAAGATATTTATAAGGCATCTTTATGTGCTCCTGAACCTGGGCCTGCTCTGGGTCAGGTTGATTCCTCAGTATAATTTAGAGCAGCTCTAAATTATGTTTGCTGTCAGTGGCTCCAAGTAGGCCGCACAGGGATCCATCTTTGTTGTATGTGTTGTCACGCACTACCCTGATAGGGGGCTTTTCAGAGATCTCCACTCCCCAGCAAGATGAATGTGGAAATGTTAATCTAGGAAATTAATAAGGAGAGGGAGCATTAATACACACAGTGATGCCTAGGGCTTTTTGTTGGATCTCCCTTGTGATAGATACCTTCTCACCCTCAATCCCATGATGCCCCAGTACAGTTGCCAGGTGTTTACCTTTTCCCTTTCCAGTCTCTTCCGTCAGTACTACTTTTTCGCCGTCCATCCGAGAAGCTCAACTTCAGCTTGTTTTTCCCCCGCCTTTCTTTTTATTTGTGTCTCCCTCCCTGGGATACTTCCGCTCCTCACTTCCCTACTCAGCAGAAGGCTACATCAACGAAGGCGAATGTCCGTTGCTGGCTCTCTGGGGCTAGGTCACACGCATAGGTACAGGAACAATTCTTACAGTGAGGGTGCTGAAAGCCATTGGACAAAACTGTAAACCCTGTAGATGATGGAAACCACTTCAAGCCAGAGGGTGCTGCTGCACACCCAGCACCCCTCGTTCCAGCACCTGCTACGTTAAGGAAGTCAAGCGTCTATTGCTGGCTCTCTGGGGCTAGGTCACGTGCTCACAGCTAAACGGAGTGTTGCAAGAGCATAGGCTCAGGCTAGTGTCCTGCTTACTGAGTTTCTGCTGTGGTCAGATGTATTAGGCAGGGGTGAGTTTCAAGGAGCTGCCCATCTCTTTTCCCACATTTACAGATGGGAGTCAGAGTGGATGCAGGATTGTGCAGCTTTCCCCATCACCATCAGCTCTTCTCCTCTGCTGTGTTTTCCCTCCCAACCAGCATGGCTCCCCTTTCACTCCCTCCTCACTCTTACTTGGGACACACCAATCTAGTCATTTAAGCACAGATTCCTGAATTCCAGTCCTACCTCTGCTATAGCCTCACTGCATGCCACCGACCTAAACACAACCTCATTGTGCCTCAGTTTCCTCTTTGATAAGGGGTGTTCTAAGTTTCTCAAATGGAAGATACTGGAGAAGGGCAAAGGCTGATTGAAGATCCTATTAACAGCTGCCTAATAGAGACCATAATTGCTGCTATGCCACTGAGGCTGCACCTGATATGCATTAAAGCCTACGTTCTAATTTTAAGGAAAAGCAGGGTTTGAACCTCTCCAGCAGCCAATGGGTAAAAAATGAAATGACTCCTTTTACATTTTGTTCAGCTGCAATCTGTGTGATTTCCAGCAGCAGGGACTGCTTTGCACACATGCTTTTTCCATGGGCAAGGAGCTTATGCAGAAACAAGTCTGTTGGCGCTTTGACAGGAAAGTGTGCGTGTTGATAAAATGTTGCTAAGAATGAGACTTCAAAAACTGAGACAGAATTTAGGGCAGGATCAGTGGATTGAATTCAAATCAGAACTCATTGTCAGAGTAATAATTGAGGTTAGAGATGACAAGATGACTGAAACACCCACCTGAGGTAGTGCCATTATAGCTCCCCAGTTTTCTCTACTGATCTACAGATGTGTCCATGTTGACATATGGAAGTTAGAAACCGAAGTCAGACTAAGGATAATGAAGACATCATTGCTCTGTACTGTATAAGGTGCTTGCAGCGTATCAAAAGATATTTCCAAGCGAGGAGAATTTTGAGACACAACAAATTAGTCTGAATGGAAAACAGACCCTCAGATGTGGGGGATAAAGCCCTGCAGAACTAGTCTGAGTTTAGAGCTACTGTCAGAAGCCCTACCTCCCCTGCAAACTCACACGCGGATCTGAAAGCCAAGCTGTGTTGTTTCTAGCTTGTGTATTATAATAAATATTCTGTCAGCTATGGCACCCTCAAATATACCCTGTTCAATCATGTCTTCAGGGGGGTTTCACAGGTGTAATGTATGGCATTATTTGAAGACATTCCAGTTCCACAGGTGGCCCTGTAATTGACTTTAGTAAAGAATTATGGCAATGATGTGTGAAATGAGGATGTGTTTCACACTCAGAGTTCTGTAAGGCAGACAGCAGTGGAAGTACTAAAAGGTTAGGATTCAATTCTGCCCTTTGCTTCTTGGATGTGCAGTAGGCGAGGCATCGCCCAGCAAGAAGGGAGCAAAAGTGGCTTTAAGCCTCATTTTTGCCCCACTCAAATTCTGGGCCAGCTGGGGGGCGGTGCCTAAATTAGAGCAGCCCCTAGGGTTGCTCCAATGTACACCAGCCTCCCAAGACTATAATAGGCTTTGGAACAAGATGAAGAAAAATGGTCTCCTGGTCATGGCTTTATTGCCCTTGTATTCTGCTGCAGCAGTGTAAAGGGACACCTGGTATATGGGGAAGAATCTCTCCCTTGCTATTTCCACTTAAAAAAAGGTAATGACTCAATAGACACAAGGCACAGAACTGCTGAACAAGGTGCCCCTTTTCCATAGCGGAAGCCTGTTTTAAAAAGTCTCATTCCTTATCTTTGATCTTTTTCCTATAACATGATTACTTGTGGCTTAACTACAAAAATGTTAATCCCCAATGGGAATGGGGGGGTTAGGTAGACGTGGGAATTCCGGGGGTCTGTCGGGGCGGTGGTGGATGGGGTCGGGGTGGTGGTGGATGGGGTCGGGGCGGTCAGGGGACAGGGAGTGGGGCAAGTTGGGTAGGGTCCTGGGGGGCAGTTAGGGGTGGGGGGGGGTCTCGGGAGAGGGTGGTCAGGGGACAAGGAGCAGGGGGTGTTCTGAGGGGGGCAGTCTGGGGCAGGAAGTGGGAGGGGGCAGGGACAAGCTGTTTTGGGAGGCACAGCCTTCCCTACCCAGCCCCCGATACAATTTTGCAACCCCGATATGGCCCTCGGGCCAAAAAAACAAACAAACAGTTTGCCCACCCCCGGTCTAGTTTATTATTTTATTAACAGGGGTTGCACTTGCCTCATTCATTATGTTGATATGCATTTAATAAAGCAATAGTTTGTTTCTATTGTAATAAACATGTAAAAATGTTTTTTATTTTTTTTTTATGGTTAAGTAGCACTCCCAATGACTCAATGCATTGCCACTTCTTATGGAGAAAAGTACAAAAAATACATACTGTGGCACATCCCTTAAATCAGAACTTTTTGTAGGGAACCAGTTGTTAAGATTTTGGCAGCTCATCACTGCCCACATTGAGATAGAAAAATAATCGTTCAGTGATGTAAAGATGAGATTTTAGCCAATGACCAGGGAGTTCTTTAATTTCACTCACTTTTTGTTAGGGTGGCAAATTCTTCTATTTTTCTCCCATTTGTTAAGGTGCACAATGGCCTGACATTGCACAACACTAGTTCTATAGCAAGGGTGTCCTTATGCTCCCATTAGAAGACTTAATAGGGCAGGTCTACACTACCGCTTAAATCGATTTTACTTTACATCGCTCAGGGGCGTGAAGAAGCCCCACTCCAGGCAATGCAAGTTTCATGCTGTCCACACCAGCGCTATGTCGACAGGAGACACTCTCCCGTCAGCATAGCATGTCTTCACCAGATGTGCTGCAGCTGTAGCTTAGACTTGCCCATAGTTACCTGCAAGGGCAGCACGATAAGACACTTTCTGCAAAGCTGCCTATGCTATTCCTCAGTGAGCCAGCAAAGGTCATTGCCATAACCCATTGCCATAGCAGGAAGTGACTCAGGGAATCTCACAAAAACACACCCTTCCCCCCACCCCATCATGTTGGATTGTTCCTTTGGGGCTCTCCAGCCAGGTGGGGTGTGTCTCCGTGATCTGCGGGAGGCCAGGGCCATCCCCATACAAGTTCTGAGACTCCGCTTTAGAACCTGGCACTATAGCTTCCTTAGAACCATGCTAGCAGGGTAGAGGCTCTGCAGAAGAGATAATACAGCCTGCCTCAGACTCTCTTCTCCAGAGTCTCTGCAGGGCCAGACATATAAAACTCACTAGTACAGAGGAGCTTGAGCACGCCCGGGAAAGAAAAGCCAAGATGAAGATATTAAAACACCTGTACTCTGCAATGCTACCTTAACTAAGCAACTCTGCCCAGGCAATCCTTCCAGGAGTGGAGGCAGTGGCCTTCATGGATTTCTAGGGGATGATATGGGTTGTGCAAGAGTTGCCTTTTCTCTGAATGTCTACACCACAATTAAACAGCCTCATCTGTTGTCCTAGCTTAGCACAATCAGACCCTACGAGACTGAAAAAGAAATTTGAGGTTATGTCTTAGGGTGGAGTTTTTTGTTTGTTTTTTAAGGGAAGTGGAGGAGGATGGGAGGGTTATTGTACAGAATGATGCAGAATATAACTGTATAAGAGCTTGGCTGCTCTTTCCCTGGCTACCTCAAGCTCCTCCATAGGTTATTTCTGTACAGGGCACAGATGCTTTGTTAGGGTATGAAGAGCTAGTGAACCTCTAGTCCTTTTTCAGATAAAGCTCCTATTGCTTTCAGTGTTAACATTAGTTGGAGTTTTGTAAGAGTATCATGTAACCAGCCTAGGGTTACCACATTTCAAATTCCCAAATAGAGGACACTGCCAGGAGGAGGGGGAGCTGGAAAAGGGAGCGGGAGGAGGAGTACAATTTCTACTGTACAATTTCTTTCTACTTTGACTAACATTTATAAGTAAGTGTAATGGCCTCAAAAATAAAACGTAAATCAAATTTAAATGTACCTTTTTACATGCAGTGAGTCCTTTCCTGTTGTGCCCATGCATATTTCTCTGTAGAGCGTATCTGTCTCAGCAGTGGTTGATTGCTCATCAAGTAGCCATGAAAGTCTTTGAAAGATATGTGCCTGAAGTTGTGCCGTACAAGCAAGATCCCTTTCAGCAACTCAACACCCAGAAGCATCACACCAGTAAGGGTGGCAAACCAGTAAACACGCAGGTCACTATTATGGCATGCCGGGAATTGCAGTTCTACCAGAACTGATGTTGGAAAAAGGACGAGCAAGGAAAGATCATAGACATTTGTTCATATTTCACAAGTCTGCCTGCATGAAGACTGGAAGACCAAAAAAAAAAAAAAAAGTGGTCATGTCCAGGAAAACCCAGACATATGGTAACCCTAACCTGGCTGACCATCTCTTATGTATCCCTTTATGACCTAGAGAAACGCTATAGGAAACTTCTTGAACTGTTCAAATAAAACTTCCCTTCCAGCCTTTCCTTGGTTTATTAATATAAATAAACTTCAAGTAACACTCAAAATCCCAAACAAAGTTCATTCCTAAATCCACACAGCAAAAGGTTTCACTTCCTCCTCCCATGCCTCTCTGTCTGGAACAAGTTCCCTGGTCTCAGGGGCTTCCCTTTCATCAGTCCCTGCAGACTAACACAACTTCTTAGGCTTCTCCTTTCACTACAGCAAACTGCTGCCCTGTATAGGGAATTACCTGATTCAACCCAGGTGTGCCTCATTCTATAATCAGGATTGGCTAGCCCCAGTTCTTAAGGGTAGGTCTACATTGCAGTTAGACACCCAGGGCTGGACCATGCCAGCTGACTCAGGCTCATGGGGCTCAGGCTAAGGGGCTGTTTAATTGCAGTGTAGATATTCAGGATCAGGCTGCAGCCTGAGCTCTGTGACCCTTCCACCTTGCAGGGCCCTAGAGCCTGGCTCTAGCCTGAGCCTGAATGTCTACACTGCAATTAAACAGCCCCTTAACCCAAGCCCCAAGAGCCTGAGTCAGCTGACATGGGCCAGCTGCAGATTTTTAATTGCAGTGTAGACATACAATGAGGGGCAAACCACCCTGTTACCTACAGACTAGAGAACAGAGCTCTTTATCTTAAGTTGTAGATAGGAGCAAGAAAGGCAGTAGATTCTTAAAACTACTATTGTTCTTGTCTTCTGAATTGTTTCACATCATCGAATGCACAACATTAGATCTATCTTAACTTAATTTAGATAGCACCTTTCATTCCTAACAGTTTAACAATCTATATACAGTGCTCATTTCATCCACCACTGAAATGCAGCCACCTCTAGGGTGACATACTGCGGCCATGTAGATCATGGAAACACTATGTAACAGTTGAGTACATGAAGTGAAGAACAATGGGACTTAAGCATGTGCTGAAATGCTTTACTGAATATGGGTGGACTGCAGAACCAGGGCCCAAGTGATCACAACCAAGTCACAACCTCTTTGAGCCTCAGTTTCTGCATCTGTAAAATAGGGATAACAGTACTTAGCAAAATTTGTAATATTCTTCAATATCCTTGAGGGAAAGTTACATATTTATATATGTGTGCAAAGTATTATTATATACTCAGCTGAAACCACAGAAAGAATTTCGTTAAGAACAATGCAATTACTTGAGCTATAACTGGCCAGGACACCTATTTTAACAACCACAGTCCTAAAAAGGGCATTATGACATCTATAATGGCTATGTGATCAGAACCATTCTATATCTCAGTTGAAAGTCAACACCCACAACAGCACAGTGCCACTAACAGCATGCTGGGGCTTCCATTCCCTACGGTCTCAAAGGGAAGTGCGCCATTCACTGAATCTCCAACACCTTTCCCACTTTTCCCCCTTAATTCTGGGTTTAGGGTTGGGTGAGTTTTGAAAGACAGCAAGTGGATCTAGCTTTTGGCAGTATAGCATGTGTAGTTGCCTGCTTACTGGCAACATTAATTAAATACATGACAGCTTCTGGTTTGGTTTGGAACAGGTACCAAACACCTGAAATAAACAAATACATTTTTCTGCAGGATATTTTGTCTCAACTAAAATAGGTAGGATATATTTTGGTTAGGTTTAAAAAAAAAATCAAAAACTTCAAAATGTGGTTGTTAATTATAAGAGATATTTGAACACTAAGTCCCTCTACTCTTACAATCGAATGCTTTTAACAGTAACAGAAAAGAAGCATCACATATTCTTTCATGGCAACAGACTAATTAGCATCCTAATTTTGTAGTGAATGCAAACTACATTCCTCACTATGACTAGTGCTTACTATTCTTGCAGTGTGGATTTTCAGAAAAACCAAAATGTACACACATGGCAATTGCCTCATTAAAGTGTAATCTGGATTTTGGATTTTTTTTCTTTCCACTTATCTATAAGTAGCTTATTCCATTACAGTACACAACACCTTACCGCCTTGCACAGTTCATGTTATTCCAGGCATCAACAGATCTTACATGTTTATTTTTCTTTGCATACAAGATTTCCTGCTAGAGCAATTTTCAACCAAATTCAAATGCAGAGGTAATGAGCACTACAGAAAGCCACATGGAAAGAGAAATAATTGAATAAATAAAGCTGGATGACTGAAATGGAATTTGGAAAACAAACATTACTCGATGTAAATTATGACTACTTCTATGTCTATCTCAACCTGCCTTATTAAGACTAAGTCTTCTTAAACTGCCATTGGAATATATATGGGAAATCTTAAAGTGCTGTATGAGCTTCATATTCCACAAAAATAGATCTGGTTATTTTTAGCTGCAAACACACTATCAAAGGAGTTTGAGAGCAGCAAACAGATGTTAAACTGTTGAATAAATCTCTCTTTATTGTTACCATTGAATGCTGCAGTAATATCAAAATCCCATCTCTTACTATACGCTTTATTGACTAGGTTTTCTTGAGGTTTTCCTCCAGGAGCATAAAATAAGAAACATGAAGGGCCTGATCTAAAGCTCAGGGAAGTCAATGGGAGCCTTTCAATGGGCTTTTGATGAGGCTCTAAATGAAAACTGAACAAATAGTGCCCAAGAAAATCCTCCAAATAGCACAAGAGTGCTTGGTGCCACTTACGTTTTATTCTGGCTTCAGGATATCCGCTTAACGAAAAATTCTATGGGAAGGCTCAAAGAGCCAATGAGGCACGGTGCTGAATGTCCTCCACTGCCCCCATCTTCACTGGGAAAGGAAGATACCCAGTACTAAGCAGGAGGAAGCCCAAACTGAATAGTAGACTGTGTAATGGAAGGCACTGTTCTGAAAGCTTTCACATGACGCCTAGCACAGGGAAATAAAGGGAGTGGGAACTGGGCATTTTTTGACACCTCTAACACAAGCATTTTCACTCTTTGAGTGGGGTCGCGATCTAAGTATCATACAAAATGCACTTCATCTGTACATACTGTAAATATAAATTTAGTGTACCTACAGCAAGGGATAAACTGAGCTTTATAGATTGAAAAGAATGTGCAGTTGTACTGAACGTGAAGATTCTGGAGACATAACTCCACTCTTGGGGTTATGTGACCAGACACTACTTGGATGTGCGCGCAGGTCATACAACTTCCAGTAAAATTTATTAGAGAGATTGGCTCTCTCATTTTACTTTGGATTGGACTGGATTCCTAAAGAACTACAGCAGCTTTTTCGGTCAATGGGTTACAGATTCAAAGCAATATAGCCCTAATGCTACATTGGTTGCACAGATTCTCAGCAGAGGCACAAAAGGTGAAGGCACATTTGGTAGCTTTCATAAATTCAAGTCAAATACTCCACGTTCAGGGCATTTGAAAGAACTGAACTATCATCAGAATTTCCAAGTCCCCTTCAGTGCATTTCCTCTCTTACTCAATGAGCCATTTGGATATGAAATAAACCACACAGTTTTCAGATGAATTCACTGTCACAGCATTTGGTTAGCTCATTTAATATAATTTATAAGTATTAGCAGTTTTTTATGGCCCAGATCCTCCCCTCTCATGTTAAAAACAAAAAAAGGAACTCAGGGGAAAAAAAAAAAATCTACAAATCCCTCATGGAATTCCTTCTACTTTAATTCCAATGGTACAGGGGAGATTGTCGCCTGTGGAAAAGGCCACGGGACCTGCTGCCAAATCTGCTGGGTTGCCTAAGTATGAGATCTGGCCCTCTCTGGTTCCCCTAAGCTTCTTTGCAGAATGACGCCATTGCACCTGTGCTACCAGTGATTCCCCATAACTGATGCTACACCCAGGATTCCCTGGAGGGTGTATGCCCCTTGTCCTAGCCCACCTGCCCATTTTTCTGTTGTGCCCACTCTCCATTCCTCCCCAGACCCTAAACTCACAGCATACCTTCTTTGGTGGGCAAGGAAGGGGCAGCTGAGCCCTGTCCCTTGTTGTATAGAAGAGGAAGAAGAGACTATCCCAGACTACATTAAACAGCGCTGTTTTATAGTCTGCTGATGATGTGACATGGGAACTCTAGCAAGGCAGTGTGTCATTGTCTTATGTTCAGTAACTGGTGTGTGATTATTAAAACATCTCTTTTGAACTCAGGTATGCTCACAACTGGTTATTTTCTAAGCTATTATAGTCTTACGTGCCACTTTCAACAACCTATCTCTAACTAAAAGCCATTGTTTTTATCCAAAAGCATTAACTCCTCAAATAGAAAAAGAAGAGGTACTTTATTATCTGAGAAAGGTGAAGCATTTCATCACTATCTCCTCTAACCCTCCCTGTAGCCCCAAATTTTCCCATGTGGAGGTAAGGATTGGTCAAAATGAGTCAGCAGATCAGAAGTCATCTAGAATACCAGAATGGTTACAAAACTGGAACGCCACTTTGGAAAACAGCAAGTAGCATCACCCGCATGACATGGGTAAGCATTGGACTAGAAGAGCCATACCCACTATAGCTGTAGGTTGTAGGGTAATGGTAGGGAAGTTTTCCTTGAATATAAATTATGGCAACCGTGTTAAGTTTGTTTGACTTTATCAAGTCAGATCAGTACATTATGGGCCATATACGGAAGTTCTCCAGAGTTTACCAGACCCCACATACATGTACACACACACAGACACACACGGTGCAGACACCTGTTTGTTCAGACACTTCAAGCAGCTGAACATCTGTACTCACACACGTGTTAGAATTCTCAGCTACAAAGCCCTTTGGTCACAGTGGGTTTTGCAAATGCAAATTCTACCACTTGTGCATATGCAGGTGCTAGACTAGTTAAATGGCATGTGCATGTTTGTATGTGGAAAGCCCAGGCACATGTGTTATACACACAAGTTTTCACCCTCAGCACGGAGGCAGGGGTCCAAAATTTAGCCCCAAGACTGTAAGCCCTTCGGGGCAGGGACCAGTCATTTTCTGATTGCCTGTAAAGCACTATGCATAACTCTGATGCTGTGTAAATAAATATGAACACCCACCAATAGAGCACGTTTTTCTTTACAAGATGCCAACAGCCCTGCAGAGGCTAGAGAAGCTCCCATGGGGATCAGTCATGACTGTTCTTAAATAACTCTCTTTTTCTGAAGTTACTGTACAGTCTTTGTCTGTGCTGCATCTCAAGTGATTCTTAGTGCAATTTTAATGGTAGAGGATGGTGTTATTTCTCTGACAATAAATTTTCTTTGATTTGATAATAAGATGTTGCAGTTCTCTTGCAGGGCACCAGATGGCACTCAGTGTACCTGTTCCCCTCCTCCTGCATCCACACTTGCAGACACAGCGGGTCCCATTTGTACAATCATATAAACCGCACATTACTGCACTGAGCACACACAGACGCTTCTAGCTCTTGCTTGCAGTGTACAGTCTGGCATTTCCCTCTGCTGTCCTATTTCCCCTTAGTTCTGGGTTCTGTTGGTTCTGTAGTGCAGGCCAAGAGATATTAAGGTTTGAAAGAGACCAGTGCAATAGGGGAGCTTTTGGAAGCCGCTCTTTACCTGAAGGCTCTGGCCTCAGCTCAGCATTTTCCAGTCAGAGCTGAAGACTGTTGCCTTGACAACAAGTCTGATTCGTCAACAGCTAATCGTCAGGGAAACAGTCTTTGGCCACGCCTGGGATTTGTCACATATACTGTCAAAAGGCACTTTCCTGTAGGAGACGCAGCCTTCAGGCCTTGTAGGAGACCCAAAAAAAAACCAAATTAGGAAAGATTGAAGCCTTTGGACTAGGCAGGGAAAACGCTAAGCAGACACTATTTGGTTACTTGTCAGCTAAGCTAAAGACACAAACTCCACCATCTGCCTGGCTGAAAAATGAGCAAGGCTAATACATGTTAAGAAAGAAATATATTATGAACACCAAAATGATAGCCATTTCCTAGTCTGTTGTGCCTAGTTATGTAACATTACTTTTATGTACCTCGCCTTGAAATTTATAGGAGGCCCCTGTCTACATAGGAAAGTGCCATTTTGCAAGACACCATTGATGCATCATGTTACAAAGCAAGACACCATCCTGTCTCATGTAGACATTACTATTGTTTGTTTTTTTTAAAGGAGTCATTCTCCTGGGAAATAAGATTGCTCAGTGTATATTGAAAACAAATTTGAAAAGGGCATTCTGAAATGTGATTTAACATTGTAACATCTTGAGAAAATTCAGCATTTAAGACCCAAGCTAAACAAGCAGAACATGAATACATCCCACAGTTAAATATAGCACGGATGAAACCTCATCATATTTTATATATAGCACAGTTTGCAGTGTCCCTAATGCAAAAACCAAACTTTAGATCCTGTTTTGAAAAAAACCCCAAAAGTACACAACCCCTACAACAAAAGTCATGAATAGTCAAATTTAGAGGGAGTCCAAAACAAAATCCCACATTCTAGACACTCCTGAATTTTGAGGAAGTTTAGGTCCAGATCTGAACAATATACCTGAGCCATTTCTAGTTTAGAGATCAAGGTTTGCAATTTTCAGGTCCTTGTTGAGACACAGGCTGGTGGGCAGTGCTTTCATGGTGGAAAGAGAGAACAGAGCATCATTCAGGGAGCAGACAAGAAGAAGAGACTTCAGCAGGTCCCATTTGTACAATATCAACCGCTAGTAAGAAGACATTTTCTCTTGAGTTCCACCTAAAACTCCACCGTGGAAGGAAGCTGGGACTATTGGGTAATGTCTACACGGCAGCTGGGAGTGAACCTTGCAGCCCAGGAAGACAGACTCATGCTAGCATGCTACAAATAGCAGTGTGGACCTTGCAGCAGCCCTGGCTTTCAAGCCTGGGGGGGAGGGGGGGAGCTTGAGAGCCCAAGCTGTAATGTCCACACTGCTATTTCCAGTGTGCTAGCTCGAGTCCCAGTAGCAGAGTCTGTCTGCCCAGTCCCAGCTGCATTGTAGACATAGTCCTAGGGTTAGTCCCAGGGCTAGGGGAAAAGAGAGAAGAGCTCACCGCTGAAAAAGTAGAGGTCCTGATTCAGTAAAACACTTACGCACATGCTTAAACCCCATTGAAGTAATTAAGTTAGCTCCTATTCTCAAGGTTCTTTTTGCCTGTTGCAGACTGAGAAGGTAAAGGCATAAGTGATTATCTTTCAGAACTCATGGAGGACTGGAGAGATCCCAAAGGACTGGAAAAGGGCAAATATAGTACCCATCTATTAAAAAGGGAATAAGGACAACCCAGGAAATTATAGTCCACTCAGCTAATTTTGGTAACTAGAAAGATAATGGAGCAAACAATCAATCAATTTGTAAGCACCTAAAAGATAATAAGATGATAAGTAACGATCAACATGGATTTGTCAAGAACAAATCATGTCAAACCAACCCAATATTCTTTTTTGACAGGGTAACAAGCCTTGTGGATAGTGGGGAAGTGGCAGATGTGATATAGCTCAACTTTAGTAAGGCTTTCCATACTATCTCACATGACCTTCTCATAAGCAAACTAGGGAAATATAGCCTAGATGAACCTACTATAAAGTAGGTGCACAACCGGTTGGAAAATCATAGTTATCAATGGTCCAAAGTCAAGCTGGAAGGGCATATCAAGTGGGGTCTCGCAGGGATCTGTCCTGGATCTGGTTCTATTCAATATCTTCATATATGATTTGGATAATTGCATAGAGAATACACTTATAAAGTTTGAGAAAGATACAAAGTTGGGAGGGATTGCAAAGTGTTTCAGAGGACAGGATTAGAATTCAAAATGATCTTGACAAACTGGAGAAATGGTGTGAAATAAGAGGATGAAATTCAATAATGACAAATGCAAAGTATTGCACTTAGAAAGGAATAATCAATTGCTCAAATAAAAAATGGGAAATGACTGCCTAGGAAGAAGGAGTACTGGAGAAAAGAATTTTGGGGTTATAGTGGATCACAAACTAAATATGAGTTAACAATATAACACTGTTGCAAAAAAATCGAACAACATTCTGGGATGGATTAGCAGGAATGTTGTAAGTAAGATATGCGAAGTAATTCTTCCACTCTACTCAGCCTCAGTTGATAAGTACTATGTCCAGTTCTGGGCACCACACTTTGGGAAAGATGGAGGCAAACTGGACAAAGCCCAGAGGAGAGCAACAAAAATGATGAAAGGTGTAGAAAATATGATCTACAAGGAAAGATTGAAAAAAATGGGTTTGTTTAGTCTGGAAGACTAAGTGGGAACATGTTAATAGTCTTCAAGTATGTAAAAAGTTGTTATAAAGAGGAGGGTGATTACTTCTTGTCCTGTCCTCAGTGGACAAGGAGAACAATTTATGGGCTTAAATTGCTGCAAGGGATAATTAGGTTAGAATTGAGGAAATACTTCCTAATTGTCAGGGTAGTTAAGCACTAAAACAAATTACCGAGGCAGGTTGTGGAATCTCCATCGTTGGAGGATATTAAGAACAGGATAGAGAAACACTTGTCAGGGATGGTCTAGATCAGTGGTTCCCAAACTTGTTCCACCTCTTGTGCAGAGAAAGCCCCTGGTGGGCCGGGCCAGTTTGTTTACCTGCTGCATCCGCAGGTTCAGCCGATTGCAGCTCCCAGTGGCCACGGTTCGCTGCTCCAGGCCAGTGGGAGCTGCTGGAGGCGGCGTGGGCCGAGGGACGTACTGGCCGCCGCTTCCAGCAGTTCCCGCAGCCACTGGGAGCTGTGATTGGACCTGTGGACGCGGCAGGTAAACAAATCGGCGGAACAAGTTTGGGAACCACTGGTCTAGATAATACTTAGTCCTGCCTCAGTGCAGGGGACTGGATGCAATGACGTATCGAGTTCCCTTCCAGTCCTACATTTCTATGATTCTATACAACAGTATGTTACTGAACTCAGCTCTCTTAGCACTACAGGAGGAAAGAAAATCTTATAAAGGGTAAGATGAAAGAAAATAATGAAGATGATGTTAGAAAGGTCATTTGTCAAACACCGCCGGAGTCCTTGAATATGCCAACAATTTTTCAAATTGTGTATGCTATAAACTAATAAGCAGTGGGGGTTATATATTTTTAAAACTCTGCTATATCCATGAAAAAGGCCATGAAGCTCACTCTCTCTCTCTTTTTTTTTTAAGAACAGAAATTGTAATAATGCATCAGTTTGGTTGCGAACTTTAAATGTTTCTTGTACATTCACTTTAAAATATTTGCTGTTTTAGGACAGATATGTACATGTATACATAGACAGGCACATGAGAGGGAAAAATAACATAACATATTAATGAATAGTATTATTTAAACTATTTTTCAGACCTTTTAAAAATATTTGATAATTTTGTAAATTATTCAACCAGCACTAGGTGCTGTGCCGATAACTGATTTATTTCCCCAATGTATTGAAAATGTTACAAGTCATTGACTAGATTATTCAGTAATTTTATTCAATTAACTTTCTCTTATTCACACAAAAATCACATCACAGAAATGATGATTCTGACATGGCTCTAAAATTATATTGCTTTTATTAGGCACCTTTGCCTTCCTCACCTGCACTCTGAGCAGCTTCAAACAGCTGGGATTTTTAAAATAACCACCACCTAGAAGGCCTCCTTTTCCTCAAAATACTGAATGGATTCTCCAAAGTGACACTGGTCTGAAATACAGACTGGTAAAGAGTCCTTGACCTAGGACAGATTTATGGTCCCATATCGTGAGGTGGGTGCCAAAAACTGTTGTAAAGAGGGGATTCCAAGCTGTCCAATCAGTACCGCATTTGTTTCTATTATTTAATTACTTGTATTGCAGTGGTGACTGCGGCCTCCAAGACAGGACCCTATCATGCTAGGGATTGCACAAGCAGAACAAAAAGATGTCCCTGTCTTCGAGAGCTAACAATCCTTGTGTAAGACAAGAGACAACAGGTCAATACAACAAACAGCTGGTGGGAGCATAAGGTAACGATGAAATGATTATGAAGAGGATGATAATTAGTGGTCACAGCATATCAGCTGCCCAGCTATAGCAGAGGGTTTTTCGTGGGCATCATGGTAAGAGGAGAGTTTTAAGGAGGTGTTTGAAGGAAGACAACGTGGTGGCTTTGTGGGTTATTATTAGGAGCTGCTCTTCAACACCAAAGGAGGTACAAAGGTGTTGGTTGGAAAATTTGAAAAATGGGCAATCAAGAATGACATCACTGGCAGAGCAGAGGTAGGATGTTGATACAATAATGTATAAGAAATTATACGTAGGCCAGAGATAGGTCATGGAAGGCCATGAAAGTGAAGACATGTCATTTGGGTGGGAAGCAGTGGGAGAGGAGGAGCCAGCGGAAGATGCTAAAGAGGGTGGTCATGTGGTTGACGTAACAAGCCAGGAAAATGATCACCATAGCAATGTTGTAAATGGAAATAAAAGTGGAGTATAGAGCTGTGATGAAACGTGACAATAAGTATCTGTATTGATAGGCTTTTTCAACAAGTATCCAAAATGTGGTCTGCGCATGTGACTTGGTTCACTAACAAAGGGAGCTGAGGGAACCCTCCCTGACTCAGATGCCCTCACCGAGAGAGGAGAGACAGCAATTAGGTCAGTGATTACAATCCACTGAGACTATAGGAGTCTCAGTGGTTCTGCAAAGTATGTGGCATCTGCAGAATGCATGACAATGTGGTATGAAGTAAAGGTTTTATCAACACTCTTCAGGGACAAGCTGCATAACTTCATCATGGCTTTGCTAATAATGAATTGTATAGTTCTATATTTGATCTATATAATTCATTATTATACAACACTATCATGTAATCAGTATATAAATGCATTTAATAAATATGTATATATACACATTGCTCTATAAAATACCAAATAGTGTTATATATGTGTGTATATCTAGAGGGAGCAATGCGGGTAGGGAACTGGGGATACAGATATACCATGTAGGCACATGGCCTCCTCACGTCGTCTCAGGCCCTCTGTTGAGCTGTGAGGTTTGTGAATGAGCCCCGTGGCTCTTCCATATGGTATCAAACCCCAGGCATCTGCAGGAATAATTTAGGAGTTACTCTTTGAAAAGAACCTTGTGGATATTACCTCCACATGTTGTGTAGCTTGATTCATTAATGTTTGTGAAGTACTTGGAGATCCATGGACAATTGTATAATTATCTACTGGGGAATTTATATTTATTTTAAAAATCATGTCCATTAAATATCTTTAAATATTCAAAACTCAGATAAAGTTGCTTACTGGTATATAATGGCTCATATCCTGGCCTATGGCCAAGGAGTTCTTTGTGCAGTTTAGGAAGGGGTATGCAAAAATGACATTAAGCTTCTTTTGTGTCCCACAAATCCCAGGCTGTCTTGGTCCCCATCCTGTCCCCAGCTATAAATTAGAGCAGCATGGAGGCTGCTCTTCTATATGCCGGCTTCCAGCAGCCCCAAAAGGCTGTTCCAACTGCCAGGGTCAGCTGGGGATAAGGGATTCTGTCCAGTGGCCCCTTTACTCTGCCCATACCCGCTCCACTAGAAGAAGGGGGGAGGAATAGCTCAGTGGTTTGAGCTTTGGCCTGCTAAACCCAGGGTTGTGAGTTCAATCCTTGAGGGGGCCATTTAGGGATACGGGGCAAAAATTGGGGATTGGTCCTGCTTTGAGCAAGGGGTTGGACTAGATGACCTCCTGAGGTCCCTTCCAACCCTGATATTTATGATTCTAAGTGGCTGAGCAGCTGCTATGCCAGCTCTACACTACACAAAGATTCCCCCTATATACTGTGGGAAATCTTTCAGTAGTTAAAACAACTTTTGGATAGCTTTGCACTGACAGAGGGCTGCAAAGCTACTCCAATGTATCAGAGATTTGGGCCTAATCACTTTAAGGTAGGTAAAATCCAGCTAGATGTACAAAGGATGGAATTTTCGAAAGCTCCTAAGTAATTTAGGAGCACAGAATCCATACCTTCCAAAGGAATGAGTGCTCCTAAATTCCTTAGTTGACTTAGGCATTCCCACTCCAAATCTACTGCTGTGCTGTGGTTATTCTCTTCTACTGCCGGGTTTCCCCTCCCACTAATACTCTGAAAAATGTCTGACATGGGGGTCTCTTCATCTAAAAGATCTGTAATGATACAGGAATGATGACAACTAGCACAAATATCCAATAGAGACTTAGGAGTTTCAACCCCACTGAGGCTCTATTTCCATACATGTCCAAAATACCGCTTGTAAATGCTTGGATTTTTGTTATGCCCATCTCTTTTTTAAGGGTGTCTCTGCAAAAAACCTAGGTTCACTCCAGCTCTACTTCAATAAGCCTGGATGCTAGCATTTGGGAAGCTTTCAAGGGCTTGTTTACCAGACGGGTATGTGGAAGAGATTAGGTTAGTTCACATAAGAAGGGTCTATCATTACAGTTTCATTTGACTCATCTGTGCTATAAAAAAACCCCCACATGACCTGGACTTTAACTCCAGCTCATTTGAAAGGATCAGGTTGGGAAATGCAAACATGCTTCCCAAGTGAAGTAATTTGGTTTGTCAGGGACATTCAAGCAACCAGGCTAGTTTCTCATTGGTCCATTGTTTAAGGAACAGACACAATTTTTAAAGAATTAGGCAAACTTTTGGGAATTCATGTTTATAAAAAAAATGGACAGGCTACTAACAGGAGCCATTGCAGCTAGAGGAGGAGGAGGACACTGAAAACACGGATATAGTCAGAAGCGTTTCAGTTATTTATGTAGAAACTTAAGGTAGCAAAACAGTACCTTTGACAATGAGAACAAGTGTTCTATATACACCATCAAGCCAGGTCTCTAGTGCTTATCTTCAGGTATCTGCTTTTTGTATATACAAGTCACAAGGTGGTTCCTGAGATAATATATTTGAGTTGTTGCCAACCTTATTCAGATTGCATGAAACCATAGAGCCTTTACTACTGCTGCTTGGTTCTTTGCAATCTTAAAATGCGCTATGTGCTTGACGAGAAGAATCATGCTTTGTAATAATTGCACCCTGGGGAATTATGAGGCAAACCGGCTATAAAAAAATCACTGTAGGTTACCAGAGATCTACCAAGCCAACTAAGAATTATTCATTCACCTATTTATCTGCCCTATTCCCTTGTAGTTCCCTGTACTTATTATACTTGTACTTGAATTCTACCAACGAGGATAGATAACTCAAATCTTATTTAATTAACTTAGGCAATGGACATGTTTAGGTACAGCTCCCATCTACCCAGTCCATAGGAAACAAGTCAACACTATGTAGTCTTATGTATAAAAGCATTACTTTAAAAAGTACCTCCTCATATTATTAGTATACCATGCGATGATGCAACATCCATCAACTCCACTGTCACTGGCTTTAACATAAAGCAGCACGTGGCCAGGTTAATAAAACCAAAATAAAAAATTAATCCAGATGGAAAGAGGCATTTCAGCCTCACAGCGCCTTTTTTTCCCCCCTTGGATGGGGGCTGAGGAGGGGAATAGGAGGGGAGTATGGTCTTGTGGGCAACTCACTAAACTAACACTCAGGAGATTCATTTCCGAGGTCCACCACAGACCTTCTATGTGACCTTGAGTAAGTCATTTAATCCCTGCCTCAGTCCCCTACTCTATCCTTTGTGTATCTTATCTAAGTATACTGTAAACTTCAAGGCAGGCACTGTGTTTGTACAGCGCCTAACATAATGAGGCCTTGACCATGGGTGGGGCTTCTCAGTGCTACTCTAATGCAAACAAATAATTCATGCTTTTTTCACACAAAAGGTGCTTTAAAAAAAACAACATTGGCTCTACCTCCACACAAGGGCAGCTCATTTGTGTTGCCATTATTTAAGGGCACGTCTTCACTGGCAACGTTAAAGCGCTGCCGTGGCAGCACTTTAACGTGGCTTTTGTGGTTAGGGCAGAGTGGTGGGAGCGAGTTCTCCCAGTGCTCTAAAAAAACCACCCCCCAAGGGGCGTAGCTCCCAGCGCTGGTGCACTGTCTACACTGCCACTTTACTGCGCTGAAACTTGCGGTGCTCGGGGGAGGGCGGGTTTCACACCCCTGAGCGAGAAAGTTGCAGTGCTGTAAAGGCCCAGTGTAGACAAGCCCTTAGAGAGAGTAGTCAGAATTAATGAAAAATTACAAAGCTTTCTGGGACATCCTTGCATACCAATGGTGGTGATACCCTCAGAAATACAAAGAACAGCACCAGTTAAGGGAATGTATGTGACCCACCCCCACCCACCCCAAAAAAAGAAGAGTGGGTTTCAATATCTGACAAACAACAAGGAAATACCTAACCTGTCATCCCAAGGATACTAGACTTCTAGTTCTTCCTATGGAACGTGTTGGCCTCGGTGCGGGGGGGAAGTCTGTTGCACTGCTGATTACTGCAAGTACCCCATTCTCAGTACAGACATAATTAGGCTTTGTCTACGCTCTTGTCATTAAAACTTTTGCTGCTCAGAGGGTGTGAAAACACACACCTGTGAACAACAAAAGTTTTAACGATGAAAAGTGTTGGTGTGGACAGTGCTTTGTCGGAGGGGCGGGGGGGAGCCGTGCTCTCGGTGATGAAGCTACTGCCCCTCACTGGAGGTGGTTTTATTTTGTCGCTGAGAGAGCTCTCTCCCGGCACGTTACAATGGTGCTCCACCATTGTAAGGTGTGCAGTGTAGACATAGCCTCAGTCTTAGAGAAGTACTTTGTGATGAAGTTCAACCTAATACCGCAGCTTTACTGCAAGGGTATGACAAATATTTGGACAAAAAACTAGTTTAGGTGGGCTTCTGAAGGTCTAATATCTCCAATGGCTGGTGAGGGGACCCTAGATGGGGAGGGCTCTGAGTTAATACAGAGAATTCTTTCCCAAGTATCTGGTTGGTGGGTCTTGCCCACATGCTCAGGGTCTAACTGATCACCATATTTGAGATTGGGAAGGAATTTTCCCCTAGGTCAGATTGGCAGAGACTTGGGGTGAGGGGGTTTCCTCTGCAGCGTGGGGCATGGGACACTTGCGATTTAAACTAATGTAAATGGTGGATCCTCTGTAACTTGAAGTCTTTAAGTCATGATCTGAGAACTTGAATAACTCAGACAGAGGTTAGGGGTCTATTATAAAAGTGGATGTGTCAGATTCTGTGGCTTGTAAAGTGCAGGAGGTCATACTAGATGATCGTGATGGTCCCTTCTGACCTTAAAGTCTATGAGTTACCAAGAGGAAACTGTACTCTCTAATACATAATATAAAGCCAGAGACCTTCTCCAGTGCTAGATAGCTCCAGAGTAGCAGTGTCTTAGATCTTTGGCAACAAAACGCAGCTCAGTGGCTTCCTGGAAGTTACACAGTGAAACAAACTTGAACCACCATAGAGGGTATGCATAGGAGAACTGGGGTATAATTTCTTTAGGGTAACCAGACACCCCATTTTTAAAGGGACGGTCCTGTATTTAAGCCCTCCTGCAGGTGTCCCAACCTTTTCTTAAAAACAGGAAATTGTCCTGTATTTTCTGTCGTTCCTCCCCACCCCCTCCCCAAGTACTGGCAGGTCCTGCTGCTGGCTGGATCCCTGCTCACCAACTGGGAGTGGGGAGTCCAGTGGTGGACAATGGTGGGGGGGTGTGCAAGGCTGGTGGCGGGGTGAAGCTGCAGCGGATGGCGCTAGCTGTTCCCTCTGCTGGTCCGTCAGCGCAGCCCCCCACTGCGCGCCAGCTCTCGGCCAGCAGGGCCCTGCCCCCGTCCCGTTTCTGGCCGGCACTGGCTGTGTGCTGGGAGCTGCGGTGGCTAGTGAGTGCAGGCAGGTGCCAGGCACCGGCCGGTAACATGTCGCCTCTGCTGCGTGCCCATCGGCCCTTTACATGCTCCCCCTCTTGCTGGCCTTTCCCTGCTTTGCCACTTTGCCCCTCCCAGCCCTTTTGCTCCTCCATATCCCCCTTCCTCCCCTCAGATGGGACGCAGCCCACTCCCAGTGCTGTACAGAGAACCAGCCCCTGGTCAGAGTGCTCAGCTCACCAACAACCTAGCCTCCTTCCTTCCCCCACTGCCTGAGCCAATGCCCTGGAAAAGCCCAAGACCCTCCAGCCCAGGGCACTGGCTAGGAGGAGCCGAGCCCTGCACATGCCAAAGCCCCTCACAGCACTGGCACAGGGAAGCCTCTCTGCCCCTTAGCTAAGTTCTGAAGTTTGGGGCGAGCAATTTCCAGGCTGTTCATGCCCCAAACCTGCAGGCTGCACAGGGCAGGGGCTTAGCACCCTCTTCACCTCCACCCCCCGGGTCCTGCCCCCAGGGAGCACAGGCTGCTCTGTCCCCTAGGGACCCTCCCCTGCTGAGCTGATCTCTCTGGCCAAGTTCACTGAATCCCCTGTAGTCAGGTTCCCTGGGCCCTGGTGCACAATGCATCCTTAGGACTTAACCCCTTCCTGCCCATGTTGTAGCCAGGGTACAAGAGGCAGCTGGGTTATGTCGGTGGCCAGCAGCCTGGAGGTGTTAAGCACCTTTCGACACTGTGCGAGCAGGAAGGGACAAGCTGCTTCCAGCCAAAGAGGGGGCAGGAAGAGAGATAGAAGAAGAAATGAGTTCTGCAACAACACAGGCCAGGTCATCCCTTCCTCTCCTCCTCCTCCACATCCCCTACAGCTGGAAGTAGCTCCCATCACTTCCCTCCCTCCTGCACAGTGCCGAAAGGCTGCTAATGACCACATTCTGGTGTGAACCCTGGCAAAAATCTGGGGATGGGGTCATGTGACCCTGTGTGCACCCACACCTTGGGAAGATACTGCACCAGGTATGAGGAGAGGGGGGTCCATCGCAGGGGCCCAGCCAGGCATGGAGGGTCAGGTCAAAAGACACCCCCCGCCCCCCAGTGCAAGAGTGGGGTAGGGGTGTGTGTGTGTGTGTGTGTGTGTGTGTGTGTGTGTGTGTGTGTGTGTGTGTGTGTGTATATATATATATAATCTTTCCCGGTGCGGAGGGAGCGAAGGAAAGGGGGGTGTCACCCCTCCCCGTGTGAACCCTAAAGCCTTAAAGAGAAGAAGGTTAACAAAAAGAATCCAACTACGCAGTATTTCCTTTTAACAGGGGCTCAGTCAACTTGGTATTAATTTGAACGTTTGTACTGCACAGTTCTGATTGCCGTTGAACTTGCCTGAATACGAGTAATTTAACCAGGTGTTCCGTATTCAGCATAGGGAAATATGGTCACCCTAGATTTCTTCATACTTGCATTAGATAGCCCAAGGCTATTGGCTAGGAGAGTAGAAGCAGATAACAAGCAGGGGGATGCTACGTAGTTATTGGTTAACTTCTCTCTGGAAAGTGCTTCAGAGAACTCTGAACAGTATCAGTGATTGTGATGTGTATTGCAGAATGTTGTTTATCCCTCTCCTTCATGTCTTAATTTATTGGGCCATTGGTGTAACTGAAATGTTCCCACTTGTGCTATGTACACTGAACTCTAAGCCACAAAGTGGCTTATTATCAGGTGAACATAACATTAAAAGAAGTTTAAAGATTTATATAACTGAATAATAACTACCTTTCACCTACATACCATCTTTTGGCACCGGGCACAGGATAATGCATGAGCAGAAATGAATTATGCCTTGCAACTCCCCATGAGCTAACACTGTATATATTATGCAGACAGAAAAAAATAAGTTACAGAGAAGTCAAGCGACTTGATACATATCCAGTCAGAGGCAGAGCAATGAATAGAGTCCAGGAGTCCTGACTCCCAGTTGCCAACACTAGTAAGCAGACAAACTCACCAACCTACTGTATTTCATAGCCATAACCACTGACTCTGGCCACCTAAAAATAAGCCATACAAAAAAGCTATTTGATTTCAGTTTGAATAAAGAAATATAGGACCTGTCCTTCTCTGGTGTAAATCAGTGAAGTACCATTGACTTCAATGGCTATGTTCATTGACACCAGCTGTGGATCTGGTCCATAATCTATATATTTTATACAAAATACCCATCATGTACTAAGAACTCCTAACCAAATAGAACAACCAAGCAAAGCAGTTCACTGAAAAAGAAACTTACAGCCCTGCAAATAAGTGTGATATAACATTTGGGTAAAAACTAAAATGGTTGTATCTGCTACAATTTCATATCCTGGAGAGATTTACAGATATTGACATGAAAGCCTATTACTGGCTCTCACATACGAGCCATTATTTTATCTGATCTTGTCTTTTTCTAGTTCAAAGGAGCAGTGAAGAAATCAAATTCATCTTCTGCAAACATCACACCCGACAGTACCCAGGGTGAGAGAAAACCCTTTTGAGGGAAACATCTGATCTACTGGGAACTGCTTTTTAAAGTAGGCAAACAAGTCTGTGTACAAACAGAACAACATTCTCCATAAATTCAGACTTCCCCCTCAGTTTCATATAAAAGAGTTAATTAAAAGCATGCAGGCTGCCTCCAGAGCAATGATGAACATGGTGGCCAGTTGTCATGAAGCAACTGGTGGGACCTGTGTTTACCCCTTTAAATTCCAGCTACCTTTGAAACTCTAGAGGAAACAGGCAGGTCATGCTGAGAGAGCAGCATTTTGCAGTCCATTTGCAATTCATTTTGTATTGCATAAGCTAAATTGGGAGCTTCATTACCCCGTCAATACCCCACATGCATTTGACATATAACCATCAAAATGGTACATTCATGACCCAATGGCTCTGGGTGATGTCTCCAAATTTTATGTAGTAACCTCCATGAGAAAATTCATGGCACAAGTGCACACCAGGTGTGACAAGAGAAGATCATTTCTAGTTTTAGACATTGACTTTAATGGGACTCAGCAAAGGTATAAAGATCCAAATGAGTAGATCCTGCTGCAGACTCAGGACCTTCTGGGTATGTCTACAGTGCAATAAAACACCTGCAACTTGCCTGCGTCAGCTGGCTCAGGCTCACAGAGCTGGGCTGCAAGGCTATAAAATTGCAGTGTATGCATCCAGGCTTGGGCTGGAGCCCAGTCTGGGACCCTCTCCCTTTGTTGACAGAACAAGGAGCAATGGTCTCAAGTTGCAGTGCGGGAGGTCTAGCTTGGATATTAGGAAAAACTA
Source organism: Natator depressus (assembly GCF_965152275.1). Lineage (NCBI taxonomy): Eukaryota > Metazoa > Chordata > Testudines > Cheloniidae > Natator > Natator depressus. Next base: position 32,775,889 of record NC_134239.1, on the reverse strand, counting down.
TTTCACTAGGAGGGTGGTGAAGCACTGGAATGGGTTACCTAGGGAGGTGGTGGAATCTCCATCCTTAGAGGTTTTTAAGGCCCGGCTTGACAAAGCCCTGGCTGGGATGATTTAGCTGGGGTTGGTCTAGATGACCTCCTGAGGTCTCTTCCAACCCTAATCTTCTATGATTCATGGGTTACACCCTTAGATGACAGTCCTGAAAAGACTTATTCACATACTTTGCATACTGCAAGTTGTCCTATCAGCTTCATTCAGTAGGACTAGTCATGCTATATAAAGTTAAGCACAGGCATAAGTCTTCTCAAGTTTGAGGCTTTTGGTTTGTTTGATAGATGAGAGCTGAATGCGACCTTAATCTTAGCCAAAGTTGAGTGAAATTTACACACTTTCACTCATCCTTGAACCCTAGAAAAGGTTTTACTTTATCTCATTCTATAGTGGTTTGTGTAATGTATCTTTTTTCCTATACATATCTTGTGTGTAATGTACAAAAACAAAAGCCCCAAGTCTTCAGTGGAACAATGTCTATCAAAGCATCTTTCACTACATGATCTTGATTTCAGTTGTCTATTTTATACCCCTTTGGAACATAGGAAGACTGGATTCATCAGCCAATTTTTGTTTTAAACAGGTAAGTTTATCTGCCATGATCGCTCAGTACAAATACAAAAGGCCAGGCTACCAACACAACAGCGATACAGAATGTACAGTAGAAGTTTCTAGCTCCACGAGTACTATCCCATTCTTCATCACCACAACTGATGTCTAAAACACACCATCCAGCAAAGGCACACCAGTCTGAGAATGAGGTTGAAGATTCACAGCCAGCAAGACTCATGATTCTTTCGGTATGTTCAAAAATATTAAATTCACTTACTGACTGATCAGATGGCAAAAGGAGGGCTTTTAAGGAAGATACTAATGCAGTGCTGTCTTCTGAGTGTATCCGCTCTGAGGAGTTTCACATATTAGATAACAGAGCAAAAGAATTCTTAATATGACCATCAAAGGGTCCTGGTTTTCTCTCTGTGTACAATGTAGCACTGTAACTCAAGTTTGCTCTTGCTTTTACAGCTTGGCTGGGACACACTCGCATACCCAATAAGAAGGAGATCAATTATCCCTCGTGTGATATCCTATTGACAGCAGTTGGAGCTGCTTCTTGCAGTCCCTACACAGGCAAAATTCTCAAAAGCTTTTCTGAGTGTTTTGCCTGATTCGGGAGTGCAGAATTTGGCTCTTTACGCCCTGCAAAATGAGGCGCGCCCTCCCTTGCAATTTTATCCTGGTCAATGCAGGTGCAATTGCTCTTCTTACACACCCCTACTGTACTACACTTCTGAGGTGAGTCTCTCCCATTTGTCTTATTGAACAGACTTGAATTGGGGGAGAGTGAGACTCTATAGCCCAGAGATTAGAGGACTCATCTGGATTGGGGGAGACCCAAGTTGAAGTCCCTGCTCCAAGTACAAATAATCCAACTGGAACAACTTCGATAGGAGAGATGGAGACCCTCCTCAGAGTACCCAGCAGTCTGGTGGTTAGGGCACTCCCCTGGGAGGTGGGAGACCTTGGTTGGAGTCGCCGCCCTAGAGAGGGACCTTGAACCTGGGTCTCCCACATCCCAGGGGAATGCTCCAATCACTGGGCTGCTGGGTAACCTCCTCCTTTGTGAATCTAGTCCTTTATTTTTATTTAAGAGATTTTAAAAAGCCCAGAAACGAAACATTTCATTCTACCTGAAAAGAAATTGGTCAACTTTTTCAATTCACCAAAAAACCTGAAAATGTTCAGGTTGGTTAAATGAAATCTTGTTTTATTATTTTTCAGAACAGCCAACAAACTTACAAATTATTCATCCAGCTCTACTTGGAAGCCATTATGTCTGATATACACGTAATAAACTTCCCCCATTCCCACCCTATCCAGTGCCAATAATGCAATTTTTGTTTAGACCATTATATTTCCCCCCCATCATCTACCTCAGGGGTGGGCAAACTTTTTGGCCCGAGGGCCACCTCTGAGTATGGAAATTGTATGATGGGCCATGAATGCTCACGAAATTGGTGGTTGGGTGGGGGAGGGCTTCGGCTGCGGGTTCCTCAGAAATGAGAAGTTCAGGGTGCGGGAGGGGGCTCCAGGCTGGGGTAGGGAGTTGGGGTGAGGGCTCTGGGGGTGAGGGCTCTGGGGTGCAGGAGGATGGGACTGAGGGGTTCAGAGGGTGGTAGGGGGATCAGGGTAGAGTGGTGGGGCTCAGGAGGGGGTCGGGGTGCAGACACCAGGCGACGCTTACCTCAAGCAGCTCCCAGAAGCAGCAGCATGTCCCCCCTCTGGCTCCTACGCGGAGGCGGGGCCAGGCAGCTCTGAGCACTGCCCTGCCTGCAGGTGCCACCCCTGCAGCTCCCATTGGCCCCGTTTGCTGGTGGCAACGTGAGGAGCCACCTGGCTTCCCCTACATATAGGAGCCAGAGGAGGGACATGTCACTGCTTCCAGGAGCCACGCGGAGCAAGCCCCCGACCCCGCTCCCTGGCAGGAGCTTGAGGGCCAGATTAAAATGTCTGAAGGGCTGGATGCAGCTTGGGCTGTAGTTAGCACACCCCTGATCTAGCAGTTAGCAAGTTGACTCCCACTGCAAGTGCTCAGTACCTCTCAGGATAAAACCCTTAATGAGTCTGGCAAAGCAAGATTCAATTCTAAAAGTTCTATTGGATTAATAATAACAGCTAATGAAAATCCATCTATTTTATTCTTTACCTACCTATACAGATAGCTAGACTAGGTTTATAGTCTTATTAAATACATCTCCATTTGCTGACTGGTATTCCTATGAATTGTGCTTTGTTATGTTTGAAGTATGACATTAAAGATTTTGAAT